>NW_011491618.1:1330851-1341153 GCF_000754665.1 Bison bison bison | reverse complement strand
AATTAAAGCTGTCTGCCCCTTGGCCCACTCTCTTTCTTCATTTTTTCCTTTCTCTTTACAGGCCTTCTTTGAGCACCTACTACAAGCCATGGCCCTGTTCTAGGTGCTGAGGTTACAGCAGTGATTAAACAGACAAGAACACCTCCTGGAGCATACATTCTCCTGGATGGAGAGAGTCAACAATAAAATGAATAAGTAGGTTTCATTGGTATTGCTCGTACTTAGTCACTCAGTCGTGTCTGACACTTTGCAACCCTATGGACTGTAACCCTCCAGGCTCCTCTGCCCATGGGATTCTCCAGGCAAGAATACTGGAGTAGGTTGCCGTGCCCTCCTCCGGGGTTTATTGGCATTAGAAGGTAGTAAATGCTACAGGAAAAACCAAAGCAGGAAAAGGAGGCAGGATATTTTGTTAGGAAGGAAGGAAAGAAATAAGAAAGGAGGCTGTGGAGGAAAAATGATGGGACGGTTGGATTGGAGATGGTGAAGCATTGGTGCAGTGAGAGAAGGAGAGTCAGAGCTGGAGGGAAGGGAGATGCTATCTGATGGTGGGATGCCTGAAATGCAGATGTCAGAGCTGGGACAACATCTAGAATGTGCCTGGGGAGTGGGTGACTGAGATGGTGTGGAGGGAAATACCTCTGGAGGTGAGGAGGTCAAGTAACAGAGAGGCAGGGGAATTGAAAAGTCATCCCTGGGACTTCCTTGGTGATCCAATGGCTGAGACTCCACACGCCCAGTGCAGGGGGCCAGGGTCTGATCCCTGGTCAGGGAAGTAGCGCCCGCGTGCTGCAACCAAGAGTTTGCATGCCACAACTAAAGATCCTGCACGTAGCAACCTGGTTCAGCCAAGCAGACATTTCCTTTCTTTTTTAATGTCACCTCTGTGGATGGTGAGGTCACAGGGTGTAGGAGTGACCCATGGGCCCGGCCTGAAGCTAAAGTTCCCAGTGAACTAGGAGGTTGGTCAGGAGGCAGGTAGACCAGCTGCGGAGAGGCATAAAGGGTTAGCTAGTTGGTTTGAACTTAGAAGAAACTAAAGGGATTTTTTTTCCTTTGGCTGTGCTGGGTCTTTGTCGCTGGGCTCAGGCTTTCTCTAGTTGCTGTGGCTTCTGCTGCTGTGGAGCACTGGCTCTAGAGTGGGGCTCAGTAGCTGTGGTGCATGGGCTTAGTTGCCCCGCCCCATATGGAATCTTCCTGGTGGTTGCCATGTAGTTGCTCAGTTGTGTCTGACCCTTTATGACCCCATGGTCTATAGCCCTCGAGTCTCGTCTGTCCATGGCATTCTCTAGGCAAGAATACTGGAGTGGGTGGCCATTTCCTTCTCCAGGTGATCTTCCTGACCCAGGGATGGAACGCATATCTCCTACAGATCTCCTGCACTGCAGGCAGATTCTTTACCACTGAGCCACCAGGGAAGCCCAGGGCAGGGAACACACCAGGGGACACCCAATTCACAAGGAACACACCAGGAAGGTCTGATCTTCCTGGGCCAGGGATCAAATCTGCCTTCCCTGCATTGGCAGGCAGATTCCCAACCACTGGACCACTGGGGAAGTCCAGAGCTAGAGTTTTCAAGGGAGGAAGGAAGAACGATGACTCTGAAGGAGAGTCTTGGGGAATGAGGGAAACCAACACCCCACCCTACACCTCCCAGCTCTGAGGTACTTGGAATATAAGAGAAAATATAGCTTCCTCTTGAGCAGGAAGCAGTATCTCAGGGGAGAGCTTGGTTTCCATCAGGGCCAGGAAGTAGGGGGAGATTTCCAGAATGGGCAGAGTGGGAGTTCCAGAGAGCCCGGGGTGGGGAGGGTTTGGAAAAGGGAGTAGAGGGATTGGGTAGGTTGGGACGAGTGTCTGAGTGACGGTGGCTCAACAATGATTTTCAGTGAATGATGTGACAAAGGGTGTGGAACTCAGTGGTCTTTTAGAAAGAGGGAAATTAGTCCAGACTGGGTTGATGAAGATTTATTTGCCTTTTTTCCCCCAAAACATTTTATTATGAAAAATTTCAAATATACAGAAAATTTTAAAAAGAATTGCATGTGAGTTTTCACATACCTACCACCGAGGTTCTACAATTAACATTTCATTCTGCTTAATCACGTATCTACGCATCCCTCTCTTTCTCTCCCTTTCCATCCATCCGTCCGTCCATCCACCCATCCATCCACCCACCCACCTATTCACCTATCCCTGCATTAAAAAAATTTTTTGAGGGAATTCCCTGGCAGTACAGTGGTTAGCAACCCACTCCAGTATTCTTGCCTGGAGAATTCCATGGACAGAGGGGCCTGGAGGGCTACAGTCCATAGGGTCACACAGAGTTGGACACGACAGAAGCAACTCAGCATGCATGTCTGCACAGCGCTTAGCACTCTCTGGTTTCACTGCTGCAGTCCTGGGTTCAATCCCTGGTTGGGAACTAAGATCCTGCAAGCCACACGGCATGGATAAAACAAAAAAACAAAAAGAGAAAGAATTCTTAAACCATTTCAAGGAAAATTGCAGACATTAGCATAATTTACCCCTAAACACTTTAGGATGTATATAATTAACTGAAGTTCAATATTTGTTTATCTTGTCCTGCCAGGCTCCTCTGTCCATGGAATTTTCCAGGCAAGAATACTGGAGTAGATTGCCATTTCCTTTTACAGGGGATCTGCGCCACTCAGGGATTGAACCCTCCTGTTTTGTATCTCCTACATTGACAAGCAGATTCCTTACCACTGAGTCACCTGGGAAACCCATAAAAAAGGCACAAATCTTAATTATATTAATACATTAGGTGAATTTTGACAGATGCCTGTACCTATAAAACTCAAACCTCTATCAAGATACAGTACATCACCATCACCTCCAAGTTCTCTATTCTCCTTCCTAGTGGGTCCCTTCCTCTCCCCACCTAGGTATTCTCCCCACCATAGATTAGTTTTGCCTGTTCTAGTACTTCATATAATTAAAATCATATTATAGGTACTCTTCTGTGTCTAGTTTTTTTCCTCTTGGCAAAATGGGAGATTCATTCATGATATTGTATGTATTGGTAGTTAATCCCACTTTATTGCTAAGTCATGTCCCATTATATGATTATAACAGAAGAATTATGTATTATTCTATTGATAGTCACTGGAGCTATTTCTAGTTTTCAGAGATTATGAATAAAGTGTCTGTGAACATTTTTGTACGAGTTGTTTTGAGGACACATATTTTCATTTCTCTTAGTTAAACAGCTAGAAGTGAAACTGCTGGGTCATAGGTGGCTTTTGTTTTAAGAAACTGCCAGATCTTTATCCAAAGTGGTTGTACCATTTTATAGCCTTACCAACAATGTCTGAGAGTTCTGACTGCTCCCCCTCTTTGTCAACATTTGATATTGTGGGTCTTTAATTTGTTATTCTGGTAGGTGTGTATTGGTGTCACTGAGGGTTTTATTTTGCATTTTCCTGATGATCAATGATGTTAAGCATTTTCATGTGCTCCTTGGCCATCTGTATATCTTCCTTTATTAAGTTTTTATTCAAATCTTTTGTCTATTTAAAAAATTGGGATTTTATTTTTTATTGGGTTGTAGGGATTCTTTACATATTCTGCAAGTCCTTTGTCAAATACATTTTGCAAATATTTTCTCACAGCTTAAGTCTTGTCTAGGCTCCCCTGGTGGCTCAGCTGGTAAAGAACCCACCAGCAGTGCAGGAGACCCAGGTTTGATCCCTGGTTTGGGAAGATCCCCTGGAGAAAGCAATGACTACCTTCATGGCATTCACTTCATGGCAAATAGATGGGGAAACAGTGGAAACAATGACAGACTTTATTTTAGGGGGCTCCAAAATCACTGCAGATGGTGACTGCAGCCATGAAATTAAAAGACACTTGCTCCTTGGAAGAAAAGCTATGACCAACCTAGACAGCATAATAAAAACCAGAGACAGTACTTTGTCAAGGTCCATGTTGTCAAAGCTATGGTTTTTCCAGTGGTCATGTACGGATGTGAGAGTTGGACTGTGAAGAAAGCTGAGCGCAGAAGAATTGATGCTTTTGAACTGTGGCATTGGAGAAGACTCTTGAGAGTCCCTTGGACTGCAAGGAGGTCCAACAGTCCATGTGGGGGAGATCAGTCCTGGGTGTTCATTGGAAGGACTGATGCTGAACCTGAAACTCCAGTACTTTGGCCACCTGATGAGAAGAACTGATTCATTGGAAAATACCCTGATGCTGGGAAAGACTGAAGGCAAGAGGAAAAGGGGACGACAGAAGATGAGATGGTTGGATGGCATCACCGACTCAATGGACATGAGTTTGAGTAAGCTCTGGGAGTTGGTAATGGACAGGGAGGTCTGGCGTGCTGCAGTTCATGGGGTTGAAAAGAGTTAGGCATGACTGAATGACTGAACTGACGGAAGTCTTGTCTATACTACACCAAATGGTGTATTTTGATGAGCAGATTTCACTTTTGCGAAGTCTAATTCTTCAAACTTTTAAAAAGTAGTCATTTCATGCTCACTTTGGTAGCACATATACTAAAATTGAAATGATAATGAGCTTAGCATGGCCCCTGAGCAAGGATGACATGCAAATTCGTGAAGGGTTCCATAACTTAAAAAAAAGTTATTTCTTTCTATGATCTTTTTAAAGATACCTTTGCCTACCTCCAAGTCTCAAAGACATTCTCCTATATTTTCTTCTAGAATTTTAACTTTTGATTGAAGTCTATGATTCATTGCAAATCAAGTTTTGTGAATGGTGTGATGGAGGGAATAATTAATTTTTTTATATTAATTTTCAGTTGTTCTAAAATGAACCATTAAAAAGACTTTCCTTTTCCCTTTGGATTGCTTTGGTGACTTTATAAAAAAAAGCAAATGTCTGTTTAATTGTGAGTCTATTTCTGTTTTCTTTTCTATTCCATTGTCATTTACCTTATGATAATGCTGCAATATTCAATTACTGTAGTCTTGTAATTCATAATGACAGGTAGGCAAATTCTCCACTTTGTTCTTCCTTTAAGATGCTTTAGACATCCTAGGTCCTTTGCATTTCCATAAAAATTTTAGAATCAACATGTCAATTTTTAGGAAAGAATCTGCTGGGATTATGATTGAGATTGAATTGCATCTAAAAATCATTTTGGAGGAAACTGGCATCTCAAAAATATCGAGTCTTCCAATCCATGAATATAGCACTCCATTTCTTTAGGACTTCTAGAATTTCTTTCAGCAATATGTTGGTTTTTTTTTTTTTTTCCTCAGCCATATTTTATAGACTTCAGTGCTGAGGTCTTACACATAATTTGTGAAATTTTTCCCAAAGTAGTTAATGTTGTTTTAAAAAATTCTATTGCAAGGATTTCCCTGGTGGTCCAGTGATTGGGACTCTGTGCTTCCACTGTAGCGAGCCAGGGTTTGATCCCTGGTTGGGGAACTAAGATCAAAAGATTAAGGTCGTATGAGGTTAGTCATACTAAAGAGATACAGCAGCTTGCTGAAGAAGGCATGGTGGAGAGGTAGAAAGACCCAGGTTCCTGATAGATAATATTGTTAAGCTACTGAATTTACTAGCCTAGAACTGTCCTAACTCTGAATTTGTCTTTATATAAGATAATATATTGCCTGTATTTTAGGGGGAAAAAAAAAAGGTTACGAACACAGCCAAAAAAAAAAAAAAGTTACTGCAAATGGAAAATTTTCAAATTTCATTTTCCATTGTTGGCAGCAGAGCTGAGTGCCAGAACAGTGACAGAAAAGACAACCCACAGGAGATCCTAGGTGTGGGAAATGGGGGTAGGGCGGTGCTCTTTATTTACAGGGAATTGCAGAGGGTCTGAGAGGGTCAAGAATGCCGTGGCCATGTAATGGGAGGAAAAGAGGCACAACATAGTTTGGAAGACTGATTTCCTTTCTCGGTCCTGTTCCTAAGAAGAGACGTCCTTCCTTAATACCCTCCTGGGAAGGGAAGGCAGGGCAGTGCCAAGCATCCTTGAGAAATTGCTCTTGTGTTCTCCTCCCCAACATCATTCAACTAGCCCTCTAGTGGGGCTGCTGCCTCTATGGTCTGGGCTGAGCGTGGCTTTGTGGACAGGTAAGCTGGCCTTGGTGGTACAAGTGGCATATTCTGCCCTCTCTATGAGAAAATGGGTCTTTCACTGGCCCAGCTGGCAGGGAGGAGAGAGGCTGAAACACCTGGGATTTAATCTGCTCAAAATTGCCAACCTTCTGGGCTGGCTTTCCCAGGGCAGCCCCCACCCTAACGGCTTCTCTCGCCCCATTTCTTAATGTTGCCCCACCCAATTATAGAGTCAGCTGCCCACACCTCTCACAAGGGCCAAACCTTCCAACTCGTGCCCTGAGGAAAGATTTCAAAGATTTTTTTTTTTTCCAAGGAAAAAACTGGACAAGCCCAAGCTCCACCCATCCTGGGTCTTGTCCTTGTTTTATGGGGAAGGGTTTGGGAAGGACAGGAGGCACAGGAGCTGCCCAGTTGCTGGGCAAAATGGCTGTGGGTGGGGGACAGTGGCAGTGCCAAGGAGGGGAGCCATCACCCCTCTGTACTCCCCACAGTGCTCCCAACTCCCCTTCAAAGGAAGGTATACTTCTTTTAAGGGCTTCCCTGATAGCTCAGTTGGTAAAGAATCCGCCTGCAATGCAGGACACCCCGGTTTGATTCCTGGGTCAGGAAGATCCGCTGGAGAAGGATTAGGCTACCCACTCCAAAATTCTTGGGCTTCCCTTGTGGCTCAGCTGGTAAAGAATCTGCCTGCAATGTGGGAGACCTGGCTTCGATCCCTGGATTGGGAAGATCCCCTGGAGAAGGGAAAGGCTACCCACTCCAGTATTCTGGTCTAGAGAATTCCATGGACTTTATAGTCCATAGGGTCCCAAAGAATTGGACACGACTGAGCGACTTTCACTTTCAAGACAGTGCTAGGGGTTCACTGGTGGCTCAGTGGTAAAGAATCTGCCTGCCAATGTAGGAGAGTCAGGTTTGATCCCTGGGTCAGGAAGATCCCCTGGAGAAGAAAGTGACAACCACTCCAGTGTTCTTGCTGGGAAATCCCACGGAGGGAGGAGCCTGACGGGCTATAGTCCATGGGGTTGAAAAGAACTGGACACTACTTATTGACTAAACAACAGCAAATTGCTGTAACAAGTAACCCCCACCCCATCCCCACAAATGCAGCGTGTTTCCATCTCACTTGTGTATAGTTCATAGCATTTGGTTTGTAGGTTCTTCCACACAGGAGTTTAGCAACCAGGATTTTTGCATTTTGAGGCTTTACCATCCCCTGGCCTGTCATCCTTGGCACCCCTTTGGTGGGAGGGGAAGAAACCCCACAAAATGTGTGACCATATCTCAAAAGCCTTGGCACATGTGGTACACATACTTCTGCTCACAGTCTATTGGCAGAAATCTGTCTGGAGCCGCACTGAGATGCAAGGGAGCCTGGGAAATGTGGTCCCTGGCTCTGCAACTGTTTCCCAGTGACAGCATGACACTGAAAGGGAGAGCCTGGATTTTGCTGGCCCTGCCACTGAGTCCTACTGCATTTAGAAAATCTATTTATTCAGGGCTGTGCCAGGTCTTAGATGAGGCTCGCAGGATCTTTGATCTTCATTGGGCACTCATGTTCTTTAGTTGGGATCTTGAGTCTCGGCAAGTGAATTCTTATTTGCAGCTTGTGGGCTCTAGTTCTCTGACCAAGGATCGAATCAGGGCCCCCTGCATTGGGAGTGCAGAGTCTTAGCCACTGGACCATCAGAGAAATCCCTGAGTCCCATTACCTTGTCCCACCAGTCTTTCTTTTTAAACTGTAGAGGGCTGTTTGTATGTGAAGGGTTATTCCCCACCCCATCCCCAACTTGGGCTCCTCATGCCTTCCTCTGTCTCCAACGTCACTTTCCACCTCACTCAGCCACCTCAAGTTCCTCTCCTTCTAAGACACTTGCCTAAATCTGACCTCCTCCACAAAGCTTTTTAGGGACTTTAATACCCATGCTGAAGTCTTCCCATCTCTGAGGCTCTCATTTGCTATAAACTTGAGCCAGAATAATTGGGGGGACATCTCCCCCTTTCTTACCTGGTCTTAACGTTTGGAATTCCTTTAAATGAAGACCAAGACTTTCTGCCCACAACCAACACTGAGGCTTCGGATATGTGTACCCCGGGAGAGGGGGCAGAAGAGGGGGCATCACGTCCTCCAGTCCTTATAGGTTCTTCAAGAGGGTAAGAAGGAAAGCAAGGGGCTCCACTCAGCCCTCCTGGGTCCTGAGAAGGGGACCAGCTAGAGAAAGGGAGACACCAGGCCTGATGCAAGCTTTGATGGTGTCTCAGCTATATTTTTCTTTTTGAAGATATATTTTTTTGATGTGAACCATTTTATAAGTCCTAATTGAATTTGTTACATATTGTTTCTGTTTTATGTTTTAATTTTTTTGGCCACCAGGCATGCGGTGTTTTAGCTCCTCGACAAGGGATTGAACCTGCACTCCTGGTGTTGGAAAGCGAAGTCGTAACCACTGGACTGCCAAGGAAGTCTCCTCAGCTATGTTTTTCAATTATCATATATTGAGGATCTTCCAATTTATAAACAAAATGAGACTAATTAAATAGCCATTTATTTATTTATTTATTTAGGCTGCACTCTGCGGCTTGCAGGATCTCAGTTCCCTGACGGGTGGTGGAATGAGGGCCCATGACCTTGAAAGCGCTGAGCTGTAACCACTGGACCACCAGGGGATTCCCCCAAGTACTGCCATTTATTAGTGCTTACCATGTGCCAGGCATAGCAAAGCACTATGTGTCGTCAGTTGATCTTCCCAACAATCTAATGAACTAAGGACTCTTATTTTGTCCCCATTTTGCAGGCAAGGAAAGCAAAATTCAGAGAAATGAACTTTTCCCAGGTCACATGTTGCTGTTCAGTCACTGAGTTGTGTCTGACTCTGCGACCCCATAGACTGCAGCACGCCAGGCTTCCCTAACCTTCTGTATCTCCCAGGGTTTGCTTTAAACTCATGTCCATTGAGCCAGTGATGCCACCTCATCCTCTGCCACCCACTTCTCCTCCTGCCCTCAATCTTTCCCAGCATCAGGGTCTTTTCCAATGAGTTGGCTTTTCACATTAAGTGGCCAAAGTGCTAGAGCTTCAGCTTTAGCATCAGTCCTTCCAATGAATATTCAGGGTTGATTTCCTTTAGGATTGAGTGGTTTGATCTCCTTGTATCCAAGGGACTCTCAAGAGTCTTCTCCAGCATCACAGTTCGAAAGCATCAACTTTTTGGTGCTCAGCCTTCTTTAAGGTCCAACTCTCAACATCCATACATGACTACTAGAAAAACCATAGCTTTGACTATATGGACCTTTGTCAGCAAAGTGATATCTCTGCTTTTTAATATTCTGTCTAGGTTTGTCATAGCCAGGTCCCATAGCTAGTGAATAGAAGAGTAGGGCTGAAGCCTAGGTAAACAACTTCACAGTCTGTGAATTCCCTTATGCCTCTGTCTCCTGGGACACCTGTGTGGCAGAGGTGCTTCAGGCAAACCAAATAGCCATGTGCTCCCCCTCACTTCCCAGCCTTCCTAGCGGCAGGCTGGGCCATGTGACTAACTCTGATCAATGGGTTATGAATGGAAGTGAGGTGTGTCATATCTGGACCAAGGCATTTAGGGTTGGTGTCTGACCCTTCTATTCTCTCTTTTCCTTTAGTGATGACTACAGCAGCCATGGCTTGAAGTGGAGGAGCCACTAGGAGGAAGAAGACTGGGTGTCTGGTCATTGTACTAAAGACAGCTGGCCTGGAGAGCTGTCCCACCTGCAGCACCTCTGTGTGAATGGGAAATCCACCTCTGTTGGGTTAAGCCACTGAGATTTGGAGATTAATTTGTTACCACAGCATGCCATAGCCTTTCCTCTCTAATACACAAGACAGGACACCAAATATATCACTGTTCACCCCATTGGCTATTGACAACATAGTATTTTATTTATTTATTTATGGCTGCACTCAGATGACCATTATATCTACTACTGCGGGCAGGAATCCCTTAGAAGAAATAGAGTAGCCATCACGGTCAACAAAAGAGTCCGAAATGCAGTACTTGGATGCAATCTCAAAAACAACAGAATGATCTCTGTTTGTTTCCAAGGCAAACCATTCAATATCACAGTAATCCAAGTCTATGCCCCAACCAGTAATGCTGAAGAAGCTGAAGTTGAACGGTTCTATGAAGACCTACAAGACCTTTTAGAACTAACACCCAAAAAAGATGTCTTTTTCATTATAGGGGACTGGAATGCAAAAGTAGG
>NW_011491618.1:1329382-1330577 GCF_000754665.1 Bison bison bison | reverse complement strand
ACAACACAAGAGAAGACTGTACACATGGACATCTCCAGATGGTCAACACCGAAATCAGATTGATTATATTCTTTGCAGCTAAAGATGGACTGGAAAAAGTCAGTTTTCATTCCAATCCCAAAGAAAGGCAATGCCAAAGAATGCTCAAACTACCGCACAATTGCACTCATTTCACATGCTAGTATGGAGAAGGAAATGGCAACCCACTCCAGTATTCTTGCCTGGAGAATCCCATGGACTGAGGAGCCTGGTGGGCTACAGTCCACAGGGTCACAAAGAGTCAGACACGACTGAGCATCTTCACTTTCACACACTAGTAAAGTAATGTTCAAAATTCTCCAAGCCAGGCTTCAGCAATACGTGAACTGTGAACTTCCAGATGTTCAAGCTGGTTTTAGAAAAGGCAGACGAACCAGAGATCAAATTGCCAACATCTGCTGGATCATCGAAAAAGCAAAAGAGCTCCAGAAAAACATCTATTTCTGCTTTATTGACTATGCCAAAGCCTTTGACTGTGTGGATCACAATAAACTGTGGAAAATTCTGAAAGAGATGGGAATACCAGAGCACCTGACCTGCCTCTTGAGAAACCTATATGCAGGTCAGGAAGCAGCAGTTAGAACTGGACATGGAACAACAGACTGGCTCCAAATAGGAAAAGGAGTACCTCAAGGCTGTATATTGTCACCCTGCTTATTTAACTTCTATGCAGAGTACATCATGAGAAACGCTGGGCTGGAAGAAGCACAAGCTGGAATCAAGATTGCCAGGAGAAATATCAATAACTTCAGATATGCAGATGATACTACCCTTAGGGCAGAAAGTGAAGAGGAACTAAAAAGCCTCTTGATGAAAGTGAAAGAGGAGAGTGAAAAATTTGGCTTAAAGTTCAACATTCAGAAAACGAAGCTCATGGCATCGGCTCCCATCACTTCATGGCAAACAGATGTGAAAACAGTGGGAACAGTGTCAGACTTTATTTTTTGGGGCTCCAAAATCACTGCAGATGGTGACTGAAGCCATGAAATTAAAAGACGCTTACTCCTTGGAAGGAAAGTTATGACCAACCTAGATAGCATATTGAAAAGCAGAGATATTACTTTGCCAACAAAGGTCTGTCTAGTCAAGGCTATGGTTTTTCCAGTGGTCATGTATGGATGTGAGAGTTGGACTGTGAAGAAGGCTGAGCGCCCAA
>NW_011491618.1:1300078-1329282 GCF_000754665.1 Bison bison bison | reverse complement strand
AGATCAGCCCTGGGATTTCTTTGGAGGGAATGATGCTGAAGCTGAAACTCCAGTACTTTGGCCACTTCATGCAAAAAAATGACTCATTGGAAAAGACTCTGATGCTGGGAGGGATTGGGGGCAGGAGGAGAAGGGGACGACAGTGGATGAGTTGGCAGGATGGCGTCACCGACTCGATGGACATGAGTCTGAGTGAACTCTGGGAGTTGGTGATGGACAGGGAGGCCTGGCGTGCTGCGATTCATGGGGTCGCAAAGAGTCGGACACGACTGAGCGACTGAACTGAACTGAACTGAACTGACCGATGGCTGCTGGGTCTCTGTTGCTGTTCATGGGCTTTCTCTAATTGTGGCAAGTGGGAGGTACTCTTCCTTGCAGTGCTAGGGCTTCTCATTTTGGTGGCTTCTCTTGTTGCAGAACACCGGCTCTAGGCAGGTGGGCCTCAGTAGTTGCAGCACGTGGGCTCAGTAGCTGTGGCTCCTGGGCTCTAGAACGTGGGCTCAGTGGTTGTGGCTCATGGGTTTAGTTGCCCCACAGCATGTGGGATCGTCCCAGACCAGGGATCGAATGTTGTCCGCTGCATCGGCAGGTGGATTCTCAACTAGTGGACCACCAGGGAAGTCCCAGATGTTTTGTTTTGTGAATGGTATTGTGCCCAGAGTAAGAATGACTGCCCAAAGACAAGCTCTTGGAAGCAGATGGGAGAATCTAAGGGTCTTCCTGAGCCCCCTGAGCAGCAGGGGCCCCCGGGCATGGCCTCTTGCTCTGGTTTCCTCCTCTGCCCAGCATCAGGCTTCTCTCCCTGTTGCTGGTTTCCAAAGCTGCCTTTGGCACAGCCCCTTGGTCTCCACCCCCAGCAGACGGCTTCCAGAAGCAAAGGCCCAGACACCACTGGCTCCTCTCCAGATGCTGGCCAAAGTGCCGGAAGTTTCTCTGAGCCTCACATTGTCTTTCAGATGTATCCCTGGGGAGGCAGAGCTCTCGCAATCAGGGCAATCACCGCTTTCTGGCCCCTGCTGACCGGGAACCATGGGCTGGGTGTGGCAGGCAGGAAGCTCGGGGCAGGGCTGCCCACTTTTAGTTCAGACCTGGGGGAAAAGTGGGGGTTTCAGGGCACTGGGCTGGCTCCTAGCTGGAGTGAGAACAGCCAGGACAGTGAGAGAGAGCGTTCACTCCTCATCCAGTTCTCAAACACTCATCTCTGAGGATCTCTGTGGGTCTTGCCCTGTGCTTAATGCTGTGGGAACACAAAGGCCAGAGGTCCTGGCCCCTGGCTTCCAGGAGCTTGCATCCTGTAGGCTCAAGTAGCACATTAGCTACTAGAAAACCAGAGCACCAGGGAGTAAATCAGCCTGGGAGTTTTCAGTTGCGAGTAACCTGACCTCTGGAGAGAAAATGTTGCGTGCTTCTCACTTCTGAAAGCAATTCAGTTTCAAATGTTATTTTCTGAAATGTTACTTTTTGAAATATATGTGTAGTGTGTGTGTATGCCAAAATTAACACTGACTCTAGATTTTCTGATTGCAAAATTCTAAAGTTTATCAAAGCTGAAATCTTTTCCTTTCGTTCTCTGTTGGTCCCCTAAGTTAGCTAGTGCCTTCAGTCCATGTTTTAAGTTATCCAAACTGAATCAGTATCAAAAAGGAAATATTTTGTCCCCATGTCCAAAGAGATTCCAGCTTCAGGTTTGGTTGGATCCAGGTCCTTATCACATGTCATGTGAACTCTGCATGGTTTTGCTTCCTCTGTTTTGGCTTTATTCTTAGGGACGCTCATACTCCTAGGACCATATTCTGTGATTGTCAGCCCCACTTGAAAGAATGGGCCCATTTCCTGGCCACACCAGAAAAGCCCTTATTTAACTGACTCTGACTGGGTCTCAGGCCCATCCCTGAACCAGTCTCTGTACTGGTCAGTGGTGGGGATGGGAGTGGTTTGAGAGAAGATGTAACGCTCTGACTCCTCTCTGGATCCTGGGGTGGTTAGCCTCTTCTGAATCACATGGTTGAAGCTCAGGGATATGAGATTTCCCACGGAAGACTAGGGTGTTATGATCAGAAGGAAGATAGATGCTGAGTAGGATAATAATCAATACTTACTGCTGGTGGGGTGATGGAATATGCCCTCAGAGATGTATGAACCAAGGGCTGTGAGAATTCAGAGAGGGAGATGTCACCTGCAGTTAAAGACATCAAGGAAGGATGCATGCAGACTGAGGCTTGAAGGATGACCAGAGTTTGAGTGTTGGATCTGGGGGAATGGGGAAGAAAGGGCATTCTGAACACAGGGAACAATGTGAGCAGAAACCTGGAGGCAAGCACAGAAAGGAACAGGAACTGAAGCTGGAGGAGGGAAAGGCTTTGAATGCCAAGCAAAGGAGTGTGGATTGAATTTGGGAAATACTCATGGATGTTCAGGAGCTGAGGCTGGGTCATCAGATCTGAGCTGCTGGGAGTTGATACTAGAAGCCCCAGGGGCCCTGACCCTCTGCTCCACTTCCTGCCCCTTCCCCCTGGGCTGTCTTGGTGTCCACAGATCCCTCTTCCTTTAGTTCAGCTCAGACAGAGCTGGAGTTTTCCAGTAGAAATGCTTCCTCAGGAGGAAAGTGAAAGTGCAAAGTGTGACTAC
This sequence comes from Bison bison bison, assembly GCF_000754665.1. Taxonomy (NCBI): domain Eukaryota; kingdom Metazoa; phylum Chordata; class Mammalia; order Artiodactyla; family Bovidae; genus Bison; species Bison bison. The sequence continues at coordinate 1,326,654 of NW_011491618.1, read as the reverse complement.
GGAGTAACCCTGCAGATTTTCATGCTCTCCAGCATCCAGTCAAAAGTGGGGTTTGTAATTCTCGTCAAACCTGTGTTTGAATTCCTCCTCTCTCCCTGCGGATAAGTCACATAACCTCCCTGAGCCTCCATTTCTTTTTCTGCAAAATGGAATGAGCAGGGACTTCCCTGGTGGTCCAGTGGTTGAGAATACACCTGCCAGTGCAGGGGACATGGGCTCGATCCCTGATCTGAGAAGGTTCCACATGCTGTGGAGTAACTGAGCCTGCCACAGCTATAGAGCCTGTGTTTCAGAGCCCTTGCTCTGCAGCAAGAGACACCACAGCAATGAGAAGCCCACACACTGCAACTAGAGAAAGCTGCGCACAGCAACAAAGACCCAAAGCAGCCACAAACTAATTATTAATTAATTAAAAAATAAAGGCAATAAGCTTTAAAAATATATGAAACAAGTAAGTTCAATGTCACAAGATTGGTAGGAGGATTAAATGGGATGCTGTATGTCACATATGGGGTACACAGAGTCTGCAATGATGATGATGAAGATGATGAAGGAGATGAAAGGACCAGCCAGGGAGGAAGGAAATGACCAGCAGAGTCCAGTCCCTTGGAGAGCTCTTAGCTTGGCGTGTGAGTGAGGCGACATCATCAGGCTGGGCAGATGCAGATGAAGGGTAGCCAGGACAGCGTGCAGGAGTGAAAAGCAGCCTCAGCCTCAGCCCTTACTCTTGAACTTTGCCCTGTTGGGGTCAGGGAACCCCAGTGAGAACACATCATTGGGTCATTCTTTTTGTGTATCCCCAAGTTAAGGAAAGGGCTCTGGTCATGGCAGAGGGCCCTGGAAAGTCAGGTTGTGCTGATACTGCCCCATGTGGGCCTCCTCTGGGCCTCAGTTTACCCCACTGGTTAGGGGATACTGGTCAGTCTCTTTGGGGTCCCAGGGCAGCCAGAGGAGCATGCTTTCAACAGGATTTCTACAAATCTCAGGATGGCTGGAATAGGCCTGAAGGATGAGATCAGGCTAGTGAGGAAGGGCAGGAGGGCGATAAAGGCTCAAGCCAGGAGTCACCAAGCTTTACTGATTCCCCTCTCAGCAAAATAATTTGAAGATGTATCCCCCAAATATATTTGTTTACTTATTTATATCAGTGACATACATTACTATACTAATATATTCTGCCCACTATAAAATATACATAAAATGAAGAACTTAAAGCAATATCAATAGGAAAAAACAAACTATGACCATTCATACAACAGACTACTACAAGAATGAGGTCTTACAACTCAATACTAAGAAGATAGCTAAGTTGAAAAATGAACACAAGATGTGAATGGACATATTGTCAAAAAAGAGATATGAATGGCTAATGAGCATAAGAAAATGTTCAATTTTATTTACCATTAGGAAAGTGCGATTTTGTGGGATCTTATTTCCCCGACAAGGGATTGAACCCGAGTCCTTGCAGTGAAAGCATGGGGTCCTAACCACTGGACCTCCAGGGAATTCCCAGTGAAATGCAATTGAAAATCACATGAGATAACCTGCACATCTTCTGCCATGAAGAGGTGAAGTGAAAGTTGCTCAGTCACATCTGACTCTTAGCAACCCCATGGACTACACAGTCCATGGAATCCTCCAGGTCAGAATACTGGAGTGGGTAGCTGTTCCCTTCTGCAGGGGATCTTCCCAACCCAGGGATTGAATCCAGGTCTCCCTCATTGTAGGCGGATTCTTTACTAGCTGAGCCACCTGGGAAGCCCTATGGTCTTCTTCAAAAAGACAAATGACAGCAAGTGTTGAGGATGTGGAGAAATTGGAATATTCACCCATCACTGGTGGGAGTGTAAAATGGTGCGGCACTTTGTAAAAACAGCTTAGCAGTTTCTTAAAAAGTTAAACATAAAATTACCACAAAACATAGCAATCCTCCTAGGTTATCAAATGAAGAGGAATAAAAATGTACGCCCACACAAAGGCTTGTATGTATTTGCAGCAGAATTATTCATAATAGAAAAACCTGGAAACATCCTATTATCCATCAGCTGATGAATGGATAAACGAAATGTGAAATATCCATACAACAGATATTATTCAGGAATAAACTAATTAAATATAATTCAACATGGATGAACCTCAAGGACATTACGTTTAGTGAAAGAAGCTAGACCCAAAAGACTGTGTACCCTATGATTCCTTTCATATGAAATGTTCAAGGATGACAAATGCATAAAGACAGGAAGCAGATCAGCACTTGGCTGAACTAGGGGTGAGAGTAAGGGTTAAACTGTAAAAGACCCAAAGGAACTTTTGGGATAATGGAAATATTCTAAAACTGGATTGTGGTCAAAGTTGCACAACTCCATATAAGCTTACTGGAAATCACTGGGCTTTCCAGGTGGCACAGTGGTAAAAGAATCTGCCTGCCAATGCAAGAGACACAGGAGATGCAGGAGACGCAAGAGACTCGGGTTCAGTCCCTGGGATGGGAAGATCCCCTGGAGAAGAAAATGGCAACCCACTCCAGTATTCTTGCCTGGAGACTCCCATGTACAGAGGAGCCTGGCGGGCTACAGTCCATGGGGTCGCAAAAAGTCAAACACATGACTAAGCGACTGAGCACACACACATGCACACAAAAATCACTGAACAGTATACTTATAATGGATAGATTTTCACATAAATTATGTCTCAATATAGCTGCTTAAAAAAGAGAGGACGTTCTTTAGGCTTTGGTATATATAGGTCTCCAAGATGTAATTAAAAGAAAAATTTTAATTGAAATATAATTTGTTAATGATGTTGTGTTAATTTCTGTTGTACAGCAAAGTGATTCAGTTATACATACAAATACATACATTCTTTTTTAAATAGTCTTCTCCATTATGGTTTATCACAGAATACTAAATATAGTTCCTTGTGCTATACAGTAGGACCTTGTTTTTTATCCATTCTAAATATAACCATTTGCAAGCAAGCTGTATTTTTAATGGAAAAATCAAGGTACAGAGTATGCTGCTGTTTGCATTTCTTTCTTTTTTTTTTTTTAAATAAAAGGTGTACCACTGTGTAAAACAGTATGGAATCTTCTCAAAAAAACTAAAAATAGAGCTACCATTCAGTTCAGTCACTCATTTGTGTCCTACTCTTTGCGACCCCATGAATCGCAGCACGCCAGGCCTCCCTGTCCATCACCAACTCCTGGAGTTCACTCAAACTCATGTCTATCGAGTTGGTGATGCCATCCAGCCATCTCATCTTCTGTCGTCCCCTTCTCCTCCTGCCCCCAATCCCTCCCAGCATCAGAGTCTTTTCCAATGAGTCAACTCTTCACATGAGGTGGTCGAAGTATTGGAGTTTCAGCTTCAGCATCATTCCTTCCAATGAACACTCAGGACTGATCTCCTTTAGGATGGACTGGTTGGATCTCCTTGCAGTTCAAGGGACTCTCAAGAGTCTTCTCCAACACCTCAGTTCAGAAGCATCAATTATTCAATGCTCAGCTTTCTTCATGGTCCAATTCTCACATCCATACATGACCACTGGAAAAACCATAGCCTTGACTAGACGGACCTTTGTTGGCAAAGTAATATCTCTGCTTTTCAATATGCTATCTAGGTTGGTCATAACTTTCCTTCCAAGGAGTAAGCGTCTTTTAATTTCATGGCTGCAGTCACCTTCTGCAGTGATTTTGGAGCCCCAAAAAATAAAGTCTGACACTTTTTCCACTGTTTCCACATCTATTTGCCATGAAGTGTTGGGACCAGATGCCATGATCTTAGTTTTCTGAATGTTGAGCTTTAAGCCAACTTTTTCACTCTCTTCTTTGCTACCATATGACCCAGCAATTTCACTCCTGGGTGTACGTGTGCATGCTCAGTCTCGTCCAACTCTTTGCAACCCTGTGGACAATAGCTCACCAGGCTCCTCTGTCCATGAAATTCTTCAGACAAGAATACTGGAGTCTGTTGCCATTTCTTACTCCAGGGGATCTTCCCAACCCAGGGATCAAATCCACATCTCCTGCTTCAGCAGGCAGATTCTTGACCACTGTGCCACCTGGTAAGCCACATTCCAAAACACTAATTCAAAAAGATACATGCACCCCAATGTTCATAGCAGCACTATTTACAGTTGCCAAGATATGGAAGCAAACTAAGTGTCATCAACAAATGAATGGATAAAGAAGATGTGCTATATATATATACGCAGTGGAATATTATCCATAAAAAAGAATGAAATTCTGCCATTTGCAAAAACATCGGTGGACTGGGAGGGTATTATGCTAAGTGATACATCAGACAAAGAAAGACAAACACTGTATGATACCGTTGATGTGTGGAATCCAAAAAATAAAAGAAACTGGTGAATATAACAAAAAAGAAACAGACTCATGGATATAGAGAACAAACTAGTGGTTACCAGTGGGGAGATGGAAGTGGGGAAGGGCAGGACAGTGGTAGGGGACTAGAGGTACAAACTGTTTTGTATAAAATAAGTAAGCTACAAGAATCTACCCTTCAACAAATGGAATATAGCCCATATTTTATAATAACGATAAGTGTAGTATAACCTTCACAAGTTATGAAACACTGTGTTATACATCTGTAACCTATATAAGGTTGTACGTCAGCTATATCTCAATAAAAAAGTTCTTAAAAGAGTGAATATAGATACACATAGTGCATACATACAGTACATCATGAGGAATGCTGGGCTGGATGAAGCACAAACTGGAATCAAGATTGCGGGAGAAATAACTTCAGATATGCAGATGACACCACCCTCATGGCAGAAAATGAAGAACTAAAGAGCCTCTTGACGAAAGTGAAAGAGGAGAGTGAAAAAGTTAGCTTAAAACTCAACATTCAGAAAACTAAGATCATGGCATCTGGTCCCATCACTTCATGGGAAATAGATGTGGAAACAGTGGAAACAATGACAGACTTTATTTTGGGGGGCTCCAAAATCACTGAAGATGGTGACTGCAGCCATGAAATTAAGACACTTGTTCCTTGGAAGAAAAGTTATGACCAACCTAGACAACATATTAAGAAGCAGAGACATTACTTTGCCAACAAAGGTCCGTGTAGTCAAAGTTATGGTTTTTCCAGTAGTTATGTATGGATGTGAGAGTTGGACCATAAAGAAAGCTGAGCACCAAAGAACTGATGCTTTTGAACTGTGGTGTTGGAGAAGACTCTTGAGAGTCCCTTGGACTGCAGGGAGATCTAACCAGTCCATCCTAAAGGAAATCAGTCCTGAATATTCATTGGAAGGACTGATGCTGCAGCTGAAACTCCAATATTTGGCCACCTGATGCGAAGAACTGACTCATTTGAAAAGACTCTGATGCTGGGAAAGATTAAAGGCAAGGGGCAACAGAGGATGGGATGGTAGGATGGTATCACTGACTCAATGGACATGAGTTTGAGTAAACTCCAGGAGTTCTCAATGGACAGCGAGGCCTGGCATGCTGCAGTCCATGGGGTCACAAAGAGTTGGACATGACTGAGCAACTGAACTGAACTGAACTGATATATACTTTTGTACATGTTTTTATTTACCAGTCCATCCTAAAGGAGATCAGTCCTGGGTGTTCGTTGGAAGGACTGATGCTGAGGCTGAAACTCCAATACTTCGGCCACCTCATGTGAAGAGTTGACTCTATGGAAAAGACCCTGACACTGGGAGGGATTGGGGGCAGGAGGAGAAGGGGACGACAGAGGATGAAATGGCTGGATGGCATCGCCGACTCGACGGACATGAGTTTGAGTGAACTCCGGGAGTTGGTGATGGACAGGGAGGCCTGGCATGCTGCGATTCATGGGGTCGCAAAGAGTCAGACATGACTGAGTGACTGAACAGAACTGAACTGATACATATTTTATTTACACATAGACACATATAAACGGATTAGCTTGTATATGCACAGACTCTCTCTGGAAGAACACCCAAACACTGGAGAACTATAGGTGTTTTGGGTGAAGGAATTGGAGGGCTGCTGGACCAGGAGTGACTTTTGTACCTTTACGTTTTTCTTCTTTTTTTCTTCATTGTGGCAAAATACACATAACATAAAATTTATCACAACCCTCTTTTTTTTTTTGGCCACACCACGCAGTGTGTGGAATCTTAGTTCCCTGACCAGGAATCAAACTCTCGCCTCTTGCAATGGAAGTGCAGATTCTTAACTGCTGAACCGCCAGGAAGTACCCATCTTAACCATTTTTTTTTAGATTAAAAAATATGTATTTGCTTGTTTCTGGCTGTGCTAGGTCTTCATTGCTGCACAGGCTTTTCTCTGCTTGCAGCAAGTGGGGGGTACTCTGCAGTTGCTGTGCATGAGTTTTTCATTGTGATGGCTTCTCTTGTTGCCATGCACAGGTTGTAGGGTGCACGGGCTTCAGTAGTTGCCACTTCAGGGCTCCAGAGCTCAGGCTCAGTAGTTGTGGCTTGTGGATTTAGTTGCCCTGAGGCATGTGGGACTTTCCCGGATCAAGGATCGAACCTGTGTCTCCTGCACTGGCAGGTGGATTCTTTCCACTGAGCCATCAAGGAAGCCCCATCTTAGCCATTTTTAAGTGTACAGTTCCATGGCATTAAGTATATTCACATCGTTGTCAAGCCATCACCACCATCCATCTCCAGAAATCTTTTTATCTTGCAGTACTGAAGCTCTGTACCCACTAATCAGTAACTCCTCCAGCCCCTGGCAACCAGCCTTCCTCTTTCTGTCTCTGTGAATTTGGCCACTCTTGGTGTTTGTTGTTCAGTCGCTCAGTTGTGTCTGACTCTCTGTGACCCCATGGACTGCAGCACACCAGGCTTCCCTGTCCTCCACCATCTCTTGGAGTTTGCGCAAACTCATGTCCATCAAGTCGGTGATGCCATCCAACCATCTCATCCTGTGTCGTCCCCTTCTCCTCCTGGCTTCAATCTTTCCCGGCATCAGGGTCTTTTCCTATGAGTCCACTTTCTAGGCCCCTTATATAAGTGGAATCTTACATCTTTGCCTGTATGTCCTTGGCTTCTATCCATTCCCATAATGCCCTCAAGATTCATCCATGTGGTAGCATGTGTCAGAATCTCCATCCTTTTTAAGACTGAATTCTATTCCATTGTCCGTGTATCCCACGTTTTATTTATCCATTCATTCCTCTTTGGGTGCCTTGGCTTCCATCATTTGACTCTTGTGAATGCTGTTGCTATCAAAGTGAAAGTCGCTCAGACTGTTTGCAACCGCATGGACTAATAGAGTCCATGAAATTCTCTGGGCTAGAATACTGCAGTAGGTAGCCAATCCCTTTTCCAGGGGATCTTCCCAACTCAGGATTGAACCCAGGTCTCCTGCATTGCAGGCAGATTCTTTATCAGCTGAGCCACAGGAAAGCCCAAGAATACTGGAGTGGGTAACCTATCCCTTCTCCAGCCATCTTCAAGGCCCAGGAATTGAACTGGGATCTCCTGCATTGCAGACGGACTCTTTACCAACTGAGCTATCAGGGAAGCCCATTGCTATGAAAACAGGTGTACAAATCTCTCTTGGAGATACTTGTATCTCTACATTTCCAAAGCCTATGACTCATACAACTTATTTGAAGAAAAAAAGTAAATTAAAATTAGAAAGGATGCATGCATGTGTTCGTGCTCAGTGAATGCAATCGTGTGGGGCTCTTTGCGACCCCACGGACTGTAGCTTGACAGGCTTCTCTGGCCATGGGATTCTCTAGGCAAGAATATTGGAGTGGGTTGCCATGCCCTCCTCTAGGGTATTTTCCCCACCTTCCTCTCCTGCATCTTCTGGACTGTTTTGTTGGACTGTTTTCCCCTCCATCCCCTTCGGAGGCCCCTGCACAACCCTCGACTTTAGCGGACACGTTTGTCTGGAGGGAGGGGTGGAGGGGGCCAGAGCAGTGTCCAAGGGGGCGTGTCCTCCCTTCCCTTGCAGGGGAGCAGCCAGACGCTGGGGGTCCAGCAGGGACCCGCAGGGAGGGTCTTGCTTAGTCACCGGCAGCCTCTCAAGACCGCCGTGCCCTCGCCTGCCCGCCGCCCACCCGCTGCCAGGCGATTGGCTGGGCCGCATTCCTATGAGCCGCCTGCTGCGGGCCCGGTGACTCACGGCGCAGGCAGCCCGGGAACGCCCGGCCTCGTCCTGGGGCCCGGCAGCCGCTGGTTTTCCTATTTGGAAACTGCTCAGCCGCCTCCGCTCGCACCAGCCTGCTCTCCTCCCCGGGCCCCAGCGGAAGGGGCAAGGAGGGCAGGGAAGCTTGGGGACAAGAGCCCTCTCTGTGCAGCGACCCACCGATCCACCGAGGAGAGAACGGATCCACGCTTTCTTATCCCCAGTTCCAAACCCAAACTATTGTCCTTCTCGGCAAATGATCTTTCTCCGTTGGGTCCCAATGCCCACCCTTTATGAGCAGTTGTTGAGAGTCAGCTGAGTACAGAGACTAAGCAGGCTGACCCGGGGCTCCAGCTCCTCAGGACCTCCCTCTGGTTTGGCCACTTTTCCGCTGTGTGACCTCAGGCAGGTTACTCATCCCTTCTGGGCCTCAGTTCCCTTGGTAAAGGAACATAATAACAATATCCATCCCTTAGGTTTGGTCTGAGGACAGGAGACTGGCCTGGCATAGGGCTGCCTGGTAAAAGGCAGGACACCTGTATTTTGTGGGACATACATATGCTTAAAAAAAAAAAATCATCCACTGGGACTTCCCTGGCAGTCCCGTGGTTAAGATTCTCGGCTTCCAGTGCCAGGGGTGTGAGTTCTGTCCCTGGTCAGGGAACCAAGATGCCAGATGCCGCGTGGTGCGGCAAAAAAACCACCAAAAACCATATTAAGAGAATAAAGGTACTCAAATTCAAACAAACAAAAAAATCATTGGCTGTTTACCTGAAATTCAAATGTAACTGGATGTCCTGTATTTGTTTTTGCTAAATCTGGCAACTTTAGCCTGTATGTTAGCTGGTATATTGATAATAAGTGTTGGATAACGTGGAAGGCTTTTTAAAAAATTTATTGAAGTATAATTGATTTACAATGTTAATTACAGCAAAGTGATTCAGTTACATGTATATATACTATGAAAGCCTTTTTATCTAGTATTCCTGTGTGCCTAATCTTCCTTACTAGACTAAAAGCTCTTCAAAAGTACTCAGTCAATCACTGTATCACTCAGTTATTAAGGGCACCTTGTTGTTCAGTAGCTCAGTTGTGTCCAACTCTTTGCAACCCCAGGGACTGCAGTATGCCAGGCTTTCCTGTCCATCACCATCTCTCGGAACTTGCTCAAAGTCATGTCCATTGAGTTCATGATGCCATCCAACCATCTCGTCCTCTGTGGTTCCCTTCTCCTCCTGACTTCCATCTTTCTTAGCATCAAGGTCTTTTCTAAGGAGTCAGTTCTTCGCATCAGGTGGCCAAAGTATTGGAGCTTCACCTTCAGCATCAGTCCCTCCATTGAATATTCAGGATTGATTTCCTAATCACAGTTCCAAGTTTTGGGGATAAAGCATGGAACCAGACCTCATCCTTGCCCTCACGGAGCTTCCAGTTTGGCAAGGAAGAGGACTATTAAACACCAATTATCCAAAATGATTAATAACCATTGTGACAAGCCCTCAGAAGTCCTGGCCTCAGGGACAGTCTGTGTTGGGGGCCTGAACTCGTCAGGGATGGGTGCCCAAGCCTTGCACTTATCCACTTCTTCCCTCAGTGTCCTGCCTTGTGGGCGGCTGGACAGCGGTGCTGATGGAGAAGGACTGGGGGAGGATGCTTCTGAGCCCTGGGGAAGGAGGGCTGATGTGTCCATCCATGTCCCTGCAGTGGACCCATGGAGGGACACACCCAAAACCATCCACATTCTCCCCATCCTCCCTGTGAATGGAACAGGTTGGGAGGCGGCAGGTTTAGCTAAGGACTCAGTCTGAGATCAAGGTGGATCTGGGCTAAATCCAGGTCCTCATCTTTAGGAAAGTCTCCTTCCTGTGTGTTTGTTCAGTCATCAGGCTCTGGGTCGGAGCTAAAAGAACAGGCTTGGAGTGAATGAGGTCTCTCCAGGCAGGAGCATCATCTTGAGATGTCATCAGAGGAGAGTGTCTTAAAGATCAAGTGACCTGACATTTGATGGATGAGGAAACTGGGTGCTCGAGAGTGAAGTGACTTCTGAAGGTCACACAGATCTTCCTGGTGGAACTGCCACCGAAACCCACGCTGATTCTCAGCCAGGCCAGAATCCATGTCCTGCCCCCTGGCTCCCGGCCCCCACCCTCTGCTGTGGGTGTCAGAGAAGGGCCCTGTGAGCTTACTGCTCTGCCTCCCCTGGGAATCCCCGCAGGGGTCACCTGGGTGCCCATGGCCCCCCTTCTCCCACATCCCCCAGGCAAGTTTCGGTGTGTTTCAGGCCTCAGGCCTGCAGCTCCAAGCAGGGGAGCCACAGAAAGCTAACCTCAAACAACAAACGAGAAAGTTGACCTTGAAACAGTTTCACTTCCCAAATTTCATGGTGGTGGTTATAATCTGGGCAGTGGGATCTGATATCCCTAATGTTCCCTCAATAGCTCCTTGCAAAAACCCGGAGGAATTGAGCCCATGACACTTCCAGGTTCACTGAATGCAGGAACCCTCTCTCCTTTCTCCCCAGTGCTGGATACTGATTCAGGCTCCCTGCCCTGGAGAAGGGGCTCTCCAAGCCCCCAGAACCATCCAGCCAGCACAGGAGTCCTCAGTCCTCTGGGCTGAGATGTCCACAGGTGAACAGAACAGAGCTTTCACCTTCTTAGCATCTCTCTGCTCCGTCTCCTCTCCAAGCCTACATCTACTGCTCTCCGGAAGACCCTTCTCTCTCTTTTTTTTTTTTTTAATATTTATTTGTTTTTGACTGTGTTGGGTCTTAGTTGCAGTGCAAGGGTTTCTCTCTAGTTGTGGCATTATAGGCTTAGCTTCCCCGTGGCATGTGGATCTTAGCTCCCCTACCAGGGATCGAACCTGTGTCCCCTGTATGGGAAGGCAGATTCTTAACCACTGGACCACCAGAGAAGTCCCAAGATCCTACTCTTTCTTTCTTGGCAGCTTGATGTCATGCGAGGTCCTATGGCCTCTTGTGTAGAGTCTGCCCTCAGACATCCCAAATTCACCTTCTGATGTTACCATTCCTAGCTGTGCAGGGCAGTTCTAAAATATGTCCATCTATTCTTTGACCCTCGGCCCGTCAAGAAGTGGGTTCTATGTCTCCTCCTCTTGGAGTTGAGACAAACTTAGAGAGTATGGTGACAATAGAGAATGGCAGAAGTGATATGATGTGACTGCCAAGGCTGGGTCTAAAGGACAATTCCGTTTCCACCAAGTTCTCCAGGGATACTCAGGTTTGGAGCCCATAGGTGCCATATAAACAGTGCAAGGCCACCCTGTTGTGAGGAAGCCCAGACCACGTACAGGTGTCTGGCCTCCAGTCACAGCCAAGGAAAGTCTGTGCTGACCAGCATCAACTGCACACAGTAATGGGAGCTGCACTTAGAGAAAATGGATGAGCCAGAGGTGCCTGCCAGGGATGCTGGGAGCTTCTCAATCAGGACCAACTAATTGGCAGAACATTGGCCACGAACCTGGCTTAAGCTCAGGGACTCAATGTCCAGGGTCTCCAGAGATGGACGGGCTCAAGGGGCCAGACCTCTGTCCCACTCTGTTGGACTCACAATGAGAAATACTGTCTCTGGGTACTGCTCCTAGCTCTTAAGCCAGCACCCTCCTCCCCATGGGCTCCAGCCCAGGCAAAACGCTCTCCTGGTGAGCAAGTTGGGAGGGATCAGTGATCTGGGCGTCTCAACCACACCAGCTCTCTAACTTATGTTTCCTTCGTTTCTTGGTTTCTTACTTAGCTCTCTCTCCATGAAGGCAGGAGCTCACAAGAGTTTGTCTGTATTGTAATCTGCATCCCTTACAACAATGCCTGGGATATAGTAGGTGCTCCATCAACATTCTCTGAGTAAGTAAATGAGTGGACGGATCAATGGTGTGTCTGTCACTGTGAGGCCAGATCAGTGGCAGACTAGGTCCTGCTCGCTTGTCTGTGAAATGGGCACCATGACCTACCCATCCGGGGGTGTTGGGTGACTTGAGAGGATGGACTAGTGCCCTTGCCTGGTGTGTCACTAATGCTCGAGGGATGATTGCTGGGTCTGTTATCATTATCAGTTGTCACCAGGACACTGGTTGCATTCCCTCTGACCAAAAAGGCAAATTCAGATTTTCTGATGCCATTGGCCTAGACTCCACGAAGCCACCCAACTGCTGAGCGTACTTGGGCTTCTGACACTCCAATTGGATGAGGCACCTTCTTGGGGCTCCCCGAGCCCCACTTGTATCTCAGTCTTAGCTCTGGAAATCTGTTGGTCTGTGAAATCCCAGGGTTTGGGGACGGGGTGCCACCCCTAAAGCCCAGGTCTAGCAACACTGCTGCCCAGGGCTGGCGAATGGATAATGAGGGGATTGAGTTGGTCACATCTGCTTAATATCTTCTGCTTCTGTTAGGTCCACACCATTTCTGTCCTTTATTGTGCCCATCTTTGCACAGAACATCTTTGAAATGTTCCCTTGGTATCTCTAATTTTCTTGAAGAGATCTCTAATCTTTCCCATTCTATTGTTCTCCTCTATTTCTTTGCACTGATCACTGAGGAAGGCTTTCTTATCTCTCCTTGTTATTCTTTGGAACTCTGCATTCAAATTGGTATATCTTTCCTTTTCTCCTTTGCCTTTTGCTTCTCTTTTTTTCTCAGCTATTTGTAAGGCCTCCTCAGACAACCATTTTGCCTTTTTGCATTTCTTTTTCTTGGGGACAGTCTTGATCACTGCCTCCTGTATAATGTCACAAACCTCTGTCCATAGTTCTTCAGGCACTCTGTCTATAGGATCTAATCCCTTGAATCTATTTGTCACTTCCACTGTATAATCTTAAGGGATTTGATTTAGGTCATACCTGAATGGTCTAGTGGTTTTCCCTACTTTCTTTGATTTAAGCCTGAATTTGGCAATAAGGAGTTCATGATCTGAGTCACAGGCAGCTCCCAGTCTTGTTCTTGCTGACTGTATAGAGCTTCTCCATCTTTAGCTGCAAAGAATATAATCAATCTGATTTCAGTATTGACCATCTGGTGATGTCCATGTGTAGAGTCGTCTCTTGCGTTGATGGAAGAGGGTGTTTGCTATGATCAGTGCTTTCTCTTGGCAAAATCCTATTAGCCTTGGATGAAGCACAAGCTGGAATCAAGATTGCCAGGAGAAATATCAATAACCTCAGATATGCAGATGACACCACCCTTGTGGCAGAAAATGAAGAACTAAAGAGCCTCTTGATGAAAGTGAAAGAAGAGAGTGAAAAAGTTGCCTTAAAACTCAACATTCAGAAAACTAAAATCATGGCATCTGGTCCCATCACTTCATGGCAAATAGATGGAGAAACAGCGGAAACAGTGACAGACTTTATTTTGGGGGGCTCCAAAATCACTGCAGATGGTGATTGCAGCCACAAAATTAAAAGACACTTGCTCCTTGGTAGAAAAGTTATGACCAACCTAGACAACATATTAAAAAGCAGAGACATTACTTTGCCAGCAAAGGTCCATCTAGTCAAAGCTATGGTTTTTCCAGTAGTCATGTATGGATGTGAGAGTTGGACCATAAAGAAAGCTGAGCACCGAAGAATTGATGCTTTTGAACTGTGGTGTTGGAGAAGACTCTTGAGAGTCCCTTGGACTGCAAGGAGATCCAACCATTCCATCCTAAAAGAAATCAGTCCTGAATATTCACTGGAAGGACTGATGTTGAAGCTGAAACTCCAAAACTTTGGCTACCTGATGCGAAGAACTGACTCATTGGAAAAGACCCTGATGCTGGGAAAGATTGAAAGCAGGAGGAGAAGGGAACGACAGAGGATGAGATGGTTGGATGGCATCACCGACTCAATGGACATGAGTTTGAGTAAACTCTGGGAATTGGTGATGGACAGGGAGGCCTGGTGTGCTGCAGTCCATGGGGTTGCAAAGAGTCAGACATGACTGAACAACCGAACTGAACTGAACTGAACTGAGTTGGTCAGAGATTTTTTTCTGAGATTGCTTGATACCCTCCCATTCCTCAAATTTGACTTGAAACACTTTAGCCTCACTCTGTCAACACAGGATTATTATCTTATAGCAGCCAAGATGGTGGCCCACAGGGCTAGTTTCTTCTCATTTCCCTCCTAGAGCATGAGTTCCATGTGGGCTTGTCACGATAAAGTGTGAAAGAGTCACTCAGTCATGTCCGACTCTTTCTGGCTCCATGAACCATAGCCCACCAGGCTCCTCTGTCCATGGGCTCTCCAGGCAAGAATACTGGAGTGCATAGCCATTCCCTTCTCCAGGGGGATCTTCCCGACCCAGGGACTGAATCTGGGGCTCCTGCATTGCAGACAGGTTCTTTACCCTCTGAGCCACCAGACAAGACAAAGGCAGTGGTAGTGTCAGAGAAGTCGCACCTACACGGATGAGGTGGCCGTGACCTCTGAGAGCCACCTGCTTTCTTTACAGCAAACACAGCAGGGAGACCTGGTGGTTGAAGAGAGTGTCTGTGCTGTGAGGCAGTGCTTCTCAGGGAGATGATCTGCCAAGGAGCAGGGGTGAGGGGAGGGGTCTGCCCTCCCTACGTCCCTCGGCTACCTCAGGGCCCCAGGCCAAGAGGGGGCCCCTCCCCCAGAATGAGGGCAGGAGGAAGAGGGCTGAGGAAGACCAGTGCTGATGGCCTGGAAGACCAGGGGTAGAAGCCACAGTACTGGCCGTTTTGGGGGCGGGGTTCAAGGCGATTCTAGAAAAGAATGGATCATGGACTTCCTTGGTGATCCAGTGCTAAGAATCCACTTGCCAAGGCAGGGGACACAGGTTCGATCCCTGCTCCGGGAAAAATCCATGTGCCGCGTGGCATCTAAGCTGAGCCCTTGTGCCCTAGGGCCTGTGCTCTGCAACAAGAGAAGCCACTGCAATGAGGACCCTGTACATCGCGTCTGGAGAAAGCCCAAGCAAAGCAACGAAGATCCAGCACAGCCAAAAACAGACAAGTAAAAATTAAGACTGGATTGTTAACCTACGTTGTGTGTGTATGCTCAGTAGCTCGGTCGTGTCTGACTCTTTTTGACCCCATGGACTGTAGCCCTCCAGTCTCCTCTGTCCATGGGATTTTCCAGGCAAGGATACTGGAGTGGGTTGTCATTTCCTTCTGTAGAGGATCTTCCTGACTCAGGGATTGAACCCATGTTTCCTTTGTCTCCTGCATTGGCAGGTGGGTTCTTTACCACTGAGCCACCAGAGTTACAAGCTAATTAACTTCTCACTGTCTTGGGGACCTTCTTCCTCCACAGCTCCCTCTTCTGCCTTCACCCATGGCCACCACCTTCTCTTGCCCCATGAGGCCTGCTGGGTTGGCCCATTTGTTCTTCCACTTCAGCTACTTGGGAAATTGGCCAAGTGTGGCCTCAGCTTGGCCCACCTCCCTGTCCAGGCTCCTCTCTCAACTCCTTTGCAGCCCTTCCTGGGGGCCTTGGGCTTCTCAGTGTGTCCCCCAACCTTCTGAAGGGGATGGGGACCCACAGCAGCCCTTTCAAAAGGAGGAATCTCAGGGCAGGGGGGAGGGGGATGGTGGGGGGCGGTGGTGGCGGGGGTGACCTTCTCATTCCCTGTGCAGTTTCCAGATCATTCCTCCTTCAACCCCCTGGCCCTTCTGAACACATGTCAACCAGCTGTAGCAGCCACGCATCTGTTAGTGCTGGTGTCCATCACCTCTCTGCCACCCCCAACACTCTGGGGGCCTGCTGCCTATCATCCACCCTGGCCTGGCTCTCCATGACTCCCACATCCACACAGATGCTCCGCAGCACCCAGACCTCCTGACATTGCTTTCTCCACTCCGCCAGCCGCCCACTCCCAGGGTCACTCCCTGTGTCTCCACCCTGATCACTGCTCTCATCCTCCCAGCTCACATTTTCTTCCATGAGTGCTTTGTCTAAAACCCGCACTCAGGGACTCCCCCATTGGCCATCACCCCTCCCATTTTCCCGTCTGCCTCTCCCACCTTGGAGTCCATGGTCTACCATTTGGATCTGATTATTGTCTTTCCCTTGTAGCTCAGTTGGTAAAGAATATGCCTGCAATATAGGAGACCCGGGTTTGATTCCTGGATCAGGAAGATCTGCTGGAGAAGGAAGTGGCAACCCATTCCAGTATTCTTGCCTGGAGAATCCCATGGACGGGGGAGCCTGGCAGGCTACAGTCCATGGGGCTGTAAGAATCGGACATGACTTAGTGACTAAACCACCACCACCACCACCACTGTCTTGCAACACGCCCACCTCTTGCTCCCTGCTCCCTTCATCGTCCTCGCCTGTTGGCGGAGCCTCCCTGTGGCTGAAACCTATTCTCCACTTTCTCCCCAGAGAAGCAGGAAGTTGCTGAGACAGTCCCACAGCCCTGCTGCCAGGGTGCACCCCCTGAGCTGGGCGCTGGCCTGGCCTGGAGATGGTCCCCTTTTCCGGATGCGAACATGGACAGAACTGAAGGGGTGTGGAGGGTGAAAGGGAGGAAGGATGTGCCAGAAGGACTTAGGAGTTTTTGGCTGGAGGGAGCAGTCAGGTGTGCTGTGGGGCCATTTTCTGAGATGGGACAGATGGGGAGAAGCAGGTTTGGAAGAGAAACCCAGGCTTCCTGCAGCGGATTCTGCCCGGTTTACCTCCCACACCCACCGTCTGCCACTGCTGGTCTTCTGCTTCGTTCCAGCTTAGCCCCATGGTCTTATTAAAGCATCACGCAGAATACATCAGCTAGCTCCCTTAAAACCTTTCAATGGACTCATATCTCACTGCAGAATTAACCCAGTGTCTGCAAACCGCCCCCCCCTTTTTTTAAAAGAAATCTCCAACATCCGTATCAGCAGGAGGTTTTATTTATTTATGGCTATGCTGGGCTTTCATTGCTTTGTGTGGGCTTTCTCTGGTTGCAGCAGCCAGGGGCTACTGTTCATTGCAGTGCTTGGGCTTCTCATCTCATTGCAGTGGCTTCTCTTGTGGAGCACGGGCTCTAGGCGTGTGGACTTTAGTAGCTGTGGGTCGCGAGCTCTAGAGCATGGATTCAATGTGGTTGTGGCGCATGGGTTTAGTTGCTCCGCAGCATATGGAATCTTCCTGAAGTGGGGATCAAACCAGTGTCCCCTGCATTGCAAAGCAGATTCTCATCCACTGTGCCACCAGGGAAGCCCCTACAAACTTTTCCTAATCTGGCTGCTGGCTTCCTCTTCTGTCTCATCCCTTCCACTCTCCACTTCACCCACATCGAATATTCCAGTTCTCCAGCTAGGCAGAACTCCTTCCTTTTGCTCCTCCAATGCCCTGGGGACTGTCCCACCCCAATACCTTTGCATGTGCTGTGCACTGGGTCTGTTGCGCTCCTCCCATGGCTGGTGACTTAGACGTCACCTTCTCAGGGAGCATTCTGTACCATGCGTCCAGCACATCCCACCAGTCACTCCTGGTCACATCACCCTGTTTGCCATGTCTTTCACAGAACTTATCATCACCTAAGATTACCTTGCTGGTTTGTTTGAGTTTGCTCTCCCCCACACCGCAATGAGGGGTCTTCCTTGTGATACGTTCCTGGTCTGTGACACATACTAAGCTGTCAGTATATATTTGTTAAATATATGAATGGATGGAAGGGAGGAGGAAGGGAGGGGTCTTTTTCTCTGGCATTGCTGTGAGGATGAGCTGTGATACTGGGTGGGCAATCACTCTGGAGACTGGCTTATGCCACACGTGGTGGGTGTTTTGCTCCAGCCCCACAACTGGCACATAGTAGGTGTTTAGTAAGTGCTGATGAATGAGCTCATGCAACACAAGGCAGGATTTAGGATGTAAAGAAAGTGCAGATAAAGTGCCAGGGGGCAGAGGCACCTCATCAGAGGAAGAAGGTGGGGGAGGTGGGGGGCTCTGGCTGGCCCTCCTGCCCTGCCTGTCTCTCCAGCCTCGTCCCTCGCCAATCTCTGCCCCGCCCCACCCCCACGATGGCATCTCCTTCCACTCTTGCCCTTTCCCACCTCCAGCCCTTTGTTCACAATGTACCTCCCTCCTAAAAAGCCTGCAGAGAGGCTGACTTCCACTCATCCGCCACATCTTAGCTCAGCCCTTCCCCGATTCCTTCACTGATGCTCCTTAAACCCTGCACTATGCCTCTCACTATACCTGACTTTCAGGTATTGCAAAGACCGCTGAGGACAAGGCGTGAGGTCTCTTGCCCTCACGGAGCTTACATTCTAGAGGGTGAGACAGAGAGCAAACTGATCAGCAACCAAAACATCAGCCTCCTCCAGGAAGCCTTCCCTCTCCTCAGCCTCCCCTCCTCACACCTGGGGCTTCTTCTCTGACCCTGGTGCCCCTCCCCCACCTGCACTTGATTTCTGTGTGTCTCCGTCTCCACTTAGGAGATAGGACGGCTGAAATTCCCGCCTTTTCCATCTCTTATCCCAACAGACCTGGCACTGGTGATAACTGGAGCTTTGAGTTGAATTTCAGAGGCTGAAAAGTTGGGGTGTGATGTTCTGGGCGGAGGGGCAGGGCCAGGGCACTGTGTCAGTGCCTGCATGTTTGGGGGGAGGATGGGGTGCAGGTGAGGGGCGGGGTGAAGGCGGCATGACCATTGTCATGGAGGGCTGCTCAGGTTTCAGATGGGGTTCTCTAGCCCTTGCTTTGCAAAGGGAATATTTTTTTACATATTTTACTAAAACATGTTTTAGTAAACTATGTTTTACTAAAGCACTGAGATGGGCTTAGTCACCTGTGAGGTCACATCTGAGTAAGTTGCCTTACTCTCTTCCCTGTCTCTTCCCTGACTTGTAGAAGTGGAAAACTCAGCATCACAGTCTCAGTCAGCGAGTGCCTGGCTTAGGGAACCTGTTAGGTGACCAAGAGGTTAAGTAGAAGTTGGAGTCACTCTCATGAGTGACCTATCCATATAGGGTGGTAAAGGGAACTGGGATGACTTGGGGACATCCCTAACCTTTGAGGCTGACGTCATGGTGATAACCACTCACCCACAACACATCTCGTGGTGCCCATGCTCCACCGAGGTGAATGAGGTCCCTCACACGGGGCTGTGTGTCTGTTGCTCTTACGGGCACGCAAAGGGAACCAGCCTCCACCTCACCCCACCAGGAAATGCAGAGACGCTAGAATCATTTGAAAAGCTCTTCATTCTTTTATTTGGCAAGTATTTTCCAGAGTCTTCTCCTAAAGGAGCAATAAACCATACATAGGTACCTTGGAGATATTACAGATTCAGCTCCAGATCAGCACAATAAAGCAAATATCTCAATAGAAGGGGTCACACAAAATTTTTGGTTTCCCAGTGCCTATAAAATTCATATTTACCCTATATTGTAGTCTATTAAGTGTACAGTAGCATTATCTCTAAAAAAACAATGTACATCAATTTGTGCTCAATCATATCCAGCTCTCTGTGACCCCATGGACTGTAGCCCACCAGGCTCCACTGTCCATGGGATTCTCCAGGAAAGAATACTGGAATGGGTTGCTATGCCCTCCTCCAGGGGATCTTCCCGACCCTGGAGTCTCCTGCCTTGCAAGTGGATTTCACACCCACTGAGTCACCTGGGAAGCCCCAGTTTAAGTTTACCTTAATTTAAAAATACTTTATTGTTAAAAACGCTAACTCATCTGAGCCTTCAGAGTCCTAATCTTTTTGTAAGCCTCCTGGAGGGTGTGGTATCACACAGGAGGAGGTGCTTGAGATGGACATTGAAGGATGGGCTGTATGACCACCAGGTAGAAGGGTGTTCCAGAAGAACAGACACTTAGGGATGCAAAGAGGGTGTGAAACAGCAGGTCTTATGCAGTGAGCATCAGGCAGCTCTGGGTGTGGTTCCATTTATCATGGCCATCCTGTGTGCCCAGCGCTGGACCACACTGTCTCACTAATCAAGCCCAACTCAAAGGTGATTTATAGATGAATAAGCTGGTGCCCAGAGAGGCTTGGTAATTTGTCTGAAGTCCTATATAGCCAGTGGCAAAGCTCAGGTTCAAATTCAGACTCGTCAGGTTCCCAAACCTGTGCTCCTAACCACCACACTGAATTGCCCCATGACTTGATACAGGACCTGAGAAGCCAGGGAGAACCATTCAGACGTGAGGATCAAGGGCAGAATTCCCTGAACACCAGCCATTTGAGCTCCATCTTCAGGAGACCTGTCATATCTTCACATTTTCATCGTCTAAATGCTTATCTTTATTTAAAATATTTTTTCTTTATACTTATGGACATGGGGAGAGGGGAGGAGAGAGTGAGATGTATGAAAAGAGTAACATGGAAACTTACATCACCATATGTAAAATAGATAGCCAATGAGAATTTGCTGTATGGCTCAGGAAACTCAAACAGGGGCTCTGTATCAACCTAAAGGAGTGGGATGGGGAGGCAGGTGGGAGGGAGGTTCAAAAGGGAGGGGATAAATGTATACCTATGGCAGATTCATGTTGAGGTTTGACAGAAAACAACAAAATTCTGTAAAGCTATTATCTTTCAATAAAAAAGAAAAAAAAATTTTTTTCTTTACGTTTTTAAATTGAAGTAAAGGTGACTTATGATGTTGTGTGAGTTTCAGGTATACAGCAAAGTGATTCACAAAGTGATTCACAAACCTATTCAGTAGGTTCTTGTTGGTTATCTAGTTTATATATAGTAGTGTGTGTATGTTAATCCCAAACTCCTCATTTATCCCTCCTGAAATGCTTGTCTTTATATGTTTCACTTTTAAAAACTCAAATTTAAGTCATTTCTTCTTGACATACAACACATATGAAGAAGTACACAAATCAACTAACTTTCACTCAAGTAAGAAAAAGCAACTCTTTGCCCGGGTCAATAACATTATGAGCCCTCAGCCGCTGGCCTGGTACCGCCTGCTAGACACACACTGTCAGGTTACCACTCTCTGAGTTGTAACAGCCCAGATTAGTTTCGTTTGCATTTGAACTTCTCATAAATGGAACTGTAAAGACTGTTCTTTTTAATATGTCTGGCTCAACATTTGTGTAGTTTAATTTATTCATTCTCACTTTTATATAGTATTCCATTATGCGAATATAACAGGATGTATTTCTCCATTCTACTGCTGACATGTAACTTGTTTTCAGTTTTTGGCTATTATGAGTAGAGCTGCCATGAGCATCCTTATGCATGCTTCTTGGTGAACACACATACTCATTTCTGCTGGGTTTATACCAGGGGTTGAATTCCTAGGTCAGAGAGCAGTATGGCAATGCCCAGGTTCAGTGGATATGGCCAGTTTCCCAAAGTAGTTGTTATAAATTACATCCTCACTACCAATGAGTCAGAGCTCCAATTACTCCACAGTCCTGTCAACATTTGATACCGAAAGTCTTTTTTTCTTTTTAGTCCTAGTGGGTGTACAGGGATATCAAATTGTAGTTTTAATTCACATTTCTCTGATGACTAATGTGGTTGAGCGTTTTTCATCTGTTCATTGGTCCCTTATATATCATCTTTCTTTGAAATGTTTAAGCCTTTTGCTCATTTTTCTATTTGATTTTTCACTTCTATTCATTTTCCTTATTGACAAGAGTTCTTTATTTAATTCTGGATGTTATTCCTTTGATGGATATATGATTTATGTATCTTTTCCCAAATAAATTAATTTTATTGATCATGATTACTATGAATAAAAAATCAATATCAGATCTCATGGGTGGTAGGTAATTGCAAAATACAGAAAATAAAAAGAAGACAATGTTACTATATTCTAGCTAAATATCACACAGCTGGCAGCATGGCTAGAATCCTGTTAAGAGATTAGCAAGTGAAAAAGAGGTGTTAATGACATTCTAGCAGCACGTGGAGACTTTCCCCTTGATATCTGCAGAAGGCTGGAAAGAATTAGAGGTCTTCCCTCGTGGCTTCCTAGGTGGCGCAGTGGTAAAGAATCCACCTGCCAATGCAGGAGATGCAAGAGACTCGGGTTCCATCCCTCCAGGGGGTTTAATCACTGAGTCAGGAAGATCCTTTGGGGTAGGAAATGGTAACCCATTCCAGTATTCTTGTTTGGTTCCCCATTTAGGGACGATCCTACATGTTGTATGGTGCACCCTACCCCAAAAAAGAGAAGGTTGGAAAGAATTAGAAAAGAAATAACTTTCTCATTTTGCAGCTCCTTGTTAATTATCACCTCAGTCTACCCTGTGTCCTGAGTCTCCTATAGTTATACCACCCACTGTGTGAGGTGGGCACAACTGTTAGGAGAGGTGGATGCAATGAGGATTTTAAAAAATTTTAATTAAATTAATTATTTTTTTGGCTGTGCTGGGTCTTTATTGTTGTACAGGCTTCTGTCTAGTTGCAGTGAACAGGGGCTACTCTAGTTGTGGTGTGCGGGCTTCTCATTGATGTGGCTTCGCTTGTTGCAGAGCACCAGCTCTAGGGCACATGGGCTCAGTAGTGGTGGTGCATGGGCTTAGTTGCTCCGCAGCGTGTGGGAGCTTCCCAGATCAGGGACCGAACCCACATCACCTGCATTGGCAGGTGGATTCTTTACCACTGAACTGCCCGGAAAGCCCCAGTGAGGTGTTTTTTTTTTTTTTTAAACTAAGGGGTTGACATATTGAAGTTAATGTTTTAGAAAAATTGTTTAGATGAAAATGTGAATAAAAAGCAGAAATAGAAGTGAGGGACCCCAGTTAGGAGGAGGTGAAGAAGTCCAGGTGGTAAGTGTCAAGGGTCTAAAGCAGGTGTGAGCCAGGGACTGGGGTGAATGTGGGGACTGGAAAGAGGTAGAATCAGGACAACGCAGTGGCTGTTGGTGTGTTAAGAGAGTAAAAGGAGATGTCTAGGGTGACTGTGGGGTTTTTAAGTTGGAGGACTAGGAGGAGGGAGGTAGCAGAGATTGGAGAAGCAAATTGTGTGAGGGAGGAGATGGTGAAATCAATCTGTGATGTGTGGAATCTGAACTGTTTGCAGGACCTCACAGGGAGAGTCTCCCATTTCTTTATTCATTTCACAAATACTCACTGAGCACATATGGGTGCCAGAGGTGTAGCAGTGAATCCAATGAATAAGATTTCTGCTCTGATGGACCTTAACATTCATGAGAAAGATGGGTGGTGGGAAAGATAGATAAGAACAAGCAAAGGATGCACAGGGCTCAGGGCCATGGGGTGAATTGGGGCCCTGATGGAGTAAGCACAGCAGTTAAAGCTGTTGGTGTGAGTGAGCTTGCCTAGGGAGAAGGGCAGAGCAAACCAGAGTGGAGGGTGGAATGCCAGTGTTCAGGGGCAGCAGGGGAAGGAACACCCTTTAAGTAAACCACAGAGGAATAATCAGAAGGGGAGGAGGGCAGAAGTGGATCACAGGAAGAGGGTCTCAAATATCTTTCAATGGATGCATTCATTCATTTATTCGATCAGACTTTACTTATCGCCTCTGAGTACCAGGCTCTGGGGAACCAGAGATGGATGTGAAGTCTCTGGGGGAGCCAGTCGTGTAAACTACCAATGATTAGGCTACAAGAGAAAATTTCTATTATGGAATACACACAATGTATGGCCTGAGAGTGCAGAGGCTGGGAACTCCCACTTTTTGAACCTACTAAGTGCTGGGCTTCCTAGAGGAGTGGGCACGGAGTTAAGAGAATGAGGGGAGGGGAGGCAAGGGCATTGACAGAGAAGGACCAGCTTGAGCAAGGGTGGAAGGTGGAAAGCTGCTTGGTGAGTTCTGGCAGCCGGGCATCCACAGGTACCAGAAGGGTGGAGCAAGCCAGAGGACCAGAAGGCTGGGACAGCCTTAACATCATGCCAGGAGAGCAGGCTGAATTCAGAAGATGGTGGAGCCGCTGCAGGTTTGGAAGACAGTGCCTGCCACTCGGCACCATTCCACCAAGCCCACAGGAGCCGGAGCCCCTGGAGACGCCCTTCTCTTCCCACCTCCCCTCCACCAGCAGTTAGGAGGCGCAGCACAGAGTGAAGCCAGGGCCCACTCTGCAAGCCCCACAGAGCCCAGAGCACCCTGGATGAGCCCCGGGAGAGGGGGTGGGCTCATGCTAAAAGGCATCTTTCAGAGAGGCATGTGAGAGCCGGGTAGAGAATGGGGCACTCCAGCATCTTGGGAGCGTTCTTGAAAGAGTGGGCTGAGAACTGAGGGCATCTGTCAGGAACAGAGAAGTGTGGATGGGGCGGAAGGTGTCAGGGTCCAGCCTGGCGGCCTGAGCTCCGAGCCACCCCTTGAGCTGGAGCCCTGGGCTGATGAAGAGTCAGAGCCTGCTCCCTCTGCATCTCCTCTTGGTCCACGTCTCACCTTACATCCTCCCCCAGGGCTTCCCTGGACGCTCAGACAGTAGAGAATCTGCCTGCAATGCAGGAGACCCGGGTTCGATCCCTGGGTTAGGAAGATCCCCTGGAGAAGAGAATGGCTACCCACTGCAGTATTCTTGGCTGGAGAATTCTATGGACAGAAGGGCGACTAACATACACACATGCCTCCTCCCCTTCTACACATCATCAGCCTCATCTCCCAGCCTTGCAATTTGGGGCTGCGCTGAAACTTGGGGGTTGGGGGCTGTAGGGGACAAGACTCATAGGTTCTCTTGGCCAACGCCCACAGAGGCCTAAAGCTCTGGGCAAACCGTCCAGGGTATTCAGGGTTGGGACTCACCCTTTGGGGAAAAGACCTCTGGCGCCCCCTACTGCCATCTCAGCTTCAGCAATCCCAATCCTATCTCTCCCAGCCCACCCTGACCCCTGAGGCCAGAACACACTGAGGGCCAGTTTCAGTGGCAGGAAGTAATGTGGAACCTCACGGGGACCCAGGTCTGGCTTGTGATGTTTACCTGGACTCTGGCAGCTTCCTAATTGATCTCCCTCCCTCCTTCCTCCACTCACAGATTAAAGAGAATCTCTTTAAAAGCATAACTGTGAAATCAGTTCAGTTCAGTCACTCAGTCATGTTCGACTCCTTTCGACACCACGGACTGCAGCACTCCAGGCCTCCCTGTCCATCACCAACTCCCAGAGCTTCCTCAAACTCATGTCCATTGAGTCGGTGATGCCATCCAACCATCTCATCCTCTGTCGTCCCCTTCTCCTGCCTTCAATCTTTCCCAGCATCAGAGTCTTTTCAAATGAGTCAGTTCTTCGTATCAGGTGGCCAAATATTGGAGTTTCAGCTTCAGCATCAGTCCTTCCAATGAATATTCAGGACTGATTTCCTTTAGGATGGAATGGTTGAATCTCCTTGCAGTCCAAGGGACTCTCAAGAGTCTTCTCCAACACCACAGTTCAAAAGCATCAATTCTTCGGTGCTCAGCTTTCTTTATAGTCCAACTCTCACATCCATACATGACTACTAGAAAAACTATAACTTTGACTAAATGGACCTTTGTTGGCAAAGTGATATTTCTGCTTTTTAATATGTTGTCTAGGTTGGTCATAACTTTTCTTCCAAGGAACAAGCGTCTTTTATTTCATGGCTGCAGTCACCATCTGCAGTGATTTTGGAGCCCCCCAAAATAAAGTCTGTCACTGTTTCCACTGTTGCCCCATCTATTTGCCATGAAGTGATGGGACCAGATGCCATGATCTTAGTTTTCAGTATGCTGAGTTTTAAGGCAATTTTTTCACTCTCCTCTTTCACTTTCATAAAGAGGCTCTTGAGTTCTTCATTTTCTGCCATAAGGGTGGTGTCATCTGCATATCTGAGGTTATTGATATTTCTCCTGGCAATCTTGATTCCAGCTTGTGCTTCATCTAGTCCAGTATTTCTCATGATGTACTCTGCATATAAGTTAAATAAGCAGAGTGACAATATACAGCCTTGACGTACTCCTTTCCCGATTTGGAACCAGTCTATTGTTCCATGTCCAGTTCTAACTGTTGCTTCTTGATAACAAGTAGTGAACTATCCAATAGGCAACAACTTAAATGGCTCTTAAGGACATTAAGCTAAGTCACTTCAGTCGTGTCCGACTCTGTGTGACCCCATAGACGGCAGCCCACCAGGCTGCCTCGTCCCTGGGATTCTCCAGGCAAGAACATTGGAGTGTGTTGCCATTTCCTTCTCCAATGCATGAAAATGAAAAGTGAAAGTGAAGTCACTCAGTCGTATCAGACTCTTATCGACCCCATGGATTGCAGCCTACCAGGCTCCTCCGTCCATGGGGTTTTCCAGGCAAGAGTACTGGAGTGGGGTGCCATTGCCTTCTCCAATTAAGCTGAGAGCAAAAAGCCAACCTCAAAAGGCTACATACTTTATGACTCCATTATATAACATTCTCGAAATGACACAACTGTTGCCAGGTTGCCAGTCATCCAGGAAGGGGAGGGAGGGCAAGCCTGTAAAAGGGCATCAGAAGCCATTTCTTTTAAGGTGATAGAACAATTCTGTATCTTGTTTGTGGCGGTGGTTAGATGAATCTAGACATGTAACAAAATGCTATGGAATTATACACAAAGAAACACAAGAAATAAGTGCGTGCCC
>NW_011491618.1:1298282-1299978 GCF_000754665.1 Bison bison bison | reverse complement strand
TCTTTGAATCAGATGGCCAAAGTATTGGAACTTCAGCTTTAGCATCAGTCCTTCCAATGAATATTCAGTGTTGATTTCCTTTAAATCCTAAAGATGCCGGATGCCATGATCTTCGTTTTTTGAATGTTGAGTTTTAAGCTAGCTTTTTCACTCTCCTCTTTTGTCTTCATCAAGAGGCTCTTTAGTTCCTTTTCACTTTCTGCCTGGGGAGACTTGCTTGTTAATTCCAGTGGGTCCTGCCCTGTACTGGCCTAAGGGAGCACTCTCTCATCTCTGATGCTCTGGTCCTCAAGTGGACAAAATGCCCTTCTCCTAACACTGGGGGCTCAGTCTTTTTTTAAAAAAAGTTTTTCTCTCAAAATTTTTAAATGATGACATAAATTTTGTAGTCTGGAAACAAATTTTTTTTAAGTTAAAAAATTTGGAGACACCTCAAGCTTCATATCTAGATACAGTCGTGTATGAAAATCATATCTGAGCACTTTTTAAAAAGTTAATTGATTTGCTTTTATTTATTTTTGGCTGTGCTGGGCCTTTGTTGCTGTGCTTGGGCTTTCTCTAGTTGCAGCGAGTGGGGGCCACTCTCCAGTTGGAGTGTGCAGGTTTCTCTTGTTGCAGAGCACAGACTGTATGTGCACAGGCTCAGGAGTTGCGGCACACAGACTCTAGAGTGCAGGCTAGTAGATGGGGCTCATGGGCTTGGTTGCTCCTCGGCATGTGGAATCTTCCAGTACCAGGGATTGAAACCGTGTGCCCTGCATTCACAGGTAGATTCTTAACCGCTGGACCACCGGGGAAGTCCTTAGCACTTCTCTGCTAAGTCACTTCAGCCGTGTCCAACTCTGTGCGACCCCATAGACAGCAGCCCACCAGGCTCTCCCGTCCCTGGGATTCTCCAGGCAAGAACACTGGAGTGGGTTGCCATTTCCTTCTCCGATGCGTGAAAGTGAAAAGTGAAAGTGAAGTCGCTCAGTCATGTCCGACTCTTAGTGACCCCATGGACTACAGCCTACCAGGCTCCTCCGTCCATGGGATTTTCCAGGCAAGAGTACTGGAGTGGGGTGGCATTGCCTTCTCCGTTGTAACAAGTGACAATTATGTAAATTGTCATTGCTGGGGGAAGCTGGGTGATGTGTACATGTGACTTCGTTGTACTATTCATGTGACTTCTTTTGAGTCAATAATTCTTTCAAAATAAATAGCTTATGCAAAGGGAAAAAAAAGGACAGCTGGCCATATCAGCTACCTGTTTATCTCTATCTTGTGTCACTGGTGGGCTACAGAGGATGAAGTCCGTTGAATGAAAAGTGCTACCTCCTTCAATAAACCAAGCTCTCCTCTGAGGCTGGCAATAGAAGAATACTCCCTCTTGGTGGGCACAGGGGGCTGGGCCCCACAACCTGGGGGATTGTTGTTGTTCACTTGCTTAGTCATGTTCAACTCTTTGTGACCCCATGGACTCCAGCACACCAGTCTTCCCTGTCCTTCACTATCTCCTGGTGTTTGCTTAAACTCATGTCCATCCAATCATCCCATCCTCTGCTGCCTCCTTCTCCTCCTGCCCTCAGTGTTTCGCAGCATCAGGGTCTATTCCAGTGAGTCAGCTCTTTGAATCAGATGGCCAAAGTATTGGAACTTCAGCTTTAGCATCAGTCCTTCCAATGAATATTCAGTGTTGATTTCCTTTAAGGTTGAC
>NW_011491618.1:1295672-1298121 GCF_000754665.1 Bison bison bison | reverse complement strand
ACTTCAGCCGTGTCCAACTCTGTGCGACCCCATAGACAGCAGCCCACCAGGCTCTCCCGTCCCTGGGATTCTCCAGGCAAGAACACTGGAGTGGGTTGCCATTTCTTTCTCCAATGCATGAAAGTGAAAAGTGAAAGTGAAGTCGCTCAGTCGTGTCTGACTCTTATCGACCCCATGGACTGCAGCCGACCAGGCTCCTCTGCCCATGGGATTTTCCAGGCAAGAGTACTGGAGTGGGGTGCCAGTGCCTTCTCCGAGTACTTTTCTATATCACGCTAAATCATTTCAATGGCTGTTTTCCTCTATATGATGTTAGAAGGCTAATTAAGTATCAAAAGGCAAACATTTCACCAGCTAAATATTTAGTCCTATTTCAGTAAGATGTTTTATTTAAATATGTTAATAAAATTTCACAAGAATACAGCCTGGGAGTGGTAGAACTATCCATTGACAGAAGCTGCTTACATGTGTAACCCAATAATAAGCCTCTATGAAAATGTTGCGGCCATGAAATTAAAAGACGCTTACTCCTTGGAAGGAAAGTTATGACCAACCTAGATAGCATATTAAAAAGCAGAGACTGTACTTTGCCAACAAAGGTCCGTCTAGTCAAGGCTATGGTTTTTCCAGTGGTCATGTATGGATGTGAGAGTTGGACCGTGAAGAAAGCTGAGCGCCGAAGAATTAATACTTTTGAACTGTGGTGTTGGAGAAGACTCTTGAGAGTCCCTTGGACTGCAAGGAGACCCAACCAGTCCATTCTAAAGGAGATCAGTCCTGGGTATTCTTTGGAAGGACTGATGCTAATGCTGAAACTCCAGTACTTTGGCCACCTCATGCGAAGAGTTGACTCATTGGAAAAGACTCTGATGCTGGGAGGAATTGTGGGCAGGAGGAGAAGGGGATGACAGAGGATGAGATGGCTGGATGGCATTACCAACTCGATGGACATGAGTTTGGGTGAACTCCGGGAGTTGGTGATGGACAGGGAGGCCTGGTGTGCTGCAATTCATGGGGTCACAAAGAGTCAGACACTACTGAGCGACTGAACTGAACTGATGAAAATGTTTCTGCATAATGCTGGTGTCCTCTTGGGTATCACGAATACATTCCTGGGGCTCAGTCTTAGAGAAAAGGCTGCTCTGGACTGCCGGGAAACAAAAAAGCCATATCCCAGTGTGCTGTCCTGCCCTGTGGCTGCACCCTGGGGGCTCCTCCAGGACGCTTCTACGGGTCCCATCATAGAGACTGTCTTGTCCCAGGACCCAGGACTATCCTTGGGTCCGAGGAAGGAAGATTAGCAGGACTTCACAATGTTTCTGCATCAGTTTCTGGGCCATGTGTGTTGCACGTGCCTCATTTTATAATCATAAGAACTCTCCAAGATCAGTGTGAATGTCCTGACCATCCATATGAGCACATTGAGCTGTAAAACCTGGCCAAGATCCCTTGATGGGAAAAGGCAGAGCTGGGTCTTGAACTCTGACTCTCTACCTTTTCAGGCGTTGGTTCATTAATGAGTATCTAACGAATACCTATCACGTGCCAGGCACTGTGCTACGTGCCAGGCATACTCGGGTGAGCAATAACAGAGTTCTCACCCTCCTGGGGCTTACAGTATCATGGCGGTGGGTGTGTGTAAAGTCGCTAAGTCATGTCCAACTCTTATGTGACCCTATGGACTGTAGCCCTACAAGGCTCCTCTGTCCAGGGGATTCTCTAGGCAAAAGTACTGGAGGGGGTTGCCATGCCCTCGTCCAGGGGATCTTCCCAACCCAGGGACTGAAGCTGCCTCTCTTTTTATCTCCTGTACTGGTAGGCGGGTTCTTTACCACTAGTGTTACTGGGCGTAGATAACAATAAATAATCATGATATATGATTGTAAAATGCCAAGCTGAGATAAGAGAGGCACGTGGGTCTCCAATGGTATATAACCAAGAAAACTGACTGAGCTGGGCATGGAGAGGGGCTGCCTGAGGAAGGGCTGCCTAAGCGGAATATGAAAAGATGACTGAGGAAGGGGAGAACAGAACTGCACTCAGACGACTCCGACTCCTCGTGACCCCATGTACCGCCAGGCTCCTCTGTCCATGGGATTCTCCAGGCAAGAATACTGGAGTGGATTACCATTCCCTTCTCCAGGGGATCTTCCTTGACCCAGGGATCGAACCCGGGTCTCTGGCCTTGAAGGCAGATTCTTTACCTTCTGAGCCACCAGGGAAGCCTGGAAGAGTGAGCAAGGGCTGAAAATGGTGAGAGGAAGGAGCCACCTGGATGTTGTGGTGGTCGCCCTGGGTACCACCCAGGTACCCCTCCAGGACTGAAGCACTAATTGCCCCAGCTTCGGGAAGGTTGGCAGCTGAGAGCTCTCATCTGAGCCTCTCTCCTGGAAGAGCCCTGGGCTATAGAGAGTCTCTTTGCTCAAATTCATGCACCCCGCCGCCAGCC
>NW_011491618.1:1293211-1295572 GCF_000754665.1 Bison bison bison | reverse complement strand
CCTGTGGGGCTGCTGAGGCCTGAGATGGGCCTGCGTCACAGTTCAGCTTTTCCCTTGGTCCAGCCCTGCCACTGCCTTTATGCCAACAATCCTTGAACGCCCCCCAGCTACCTGCCTACAGGCTTCTCTCTGCATCCTGCAGAACTCAACCCGAGACAGCAATTAAAAGCAGAAGACAGGAAATGGCCTGTGATCGGGGATACTTTCTGAAACAAAGGCAAGAGATGAGCTGTGCCCTGGAGAGAGGTCTGCTCTGAAGTATCAGGGACAAGGAGGTGAGGGGGGCTGTGGTGAGGGAGCTCCGAGCTTGATGGTGGGATGTACAAGGGTTCCCATATTTTCTGTGACGTAATGAGGTCACCTGTTGAGAGAGAGAGAGAGAGAGAGAGTGGGGGAGGGGCCTGGGGAGAACGAAGGCCTCAAACAGATGTCATAGCAGGCAATAGAGAACAGAAACCTCACACGTTGCAGGCTGGGAATGTACAATGATGCAATCAGTGGAGAAAACCAGAGTTTGACCAAAACTGTAGTTTGACAGTTCCTCAAAAAGCTAAACATAGTTACTGTATGAATTAGCAATTCCACTCCTAAGTATATATGGAAGAGAGTGAGACATATTCCTATGAACTGACTGTGTCCCTCCCTAAGTCATGTGTTGAAGTTCTAACTCCCAATGTGATGGTGTTTGGAGGCGGGGCCTTTGAGAGGTAATTAGGTTAGATGGATCATGAGGGTGGGGCCTCAGGGTGGGATTAGTGTCTTTATAAGACGAGGAGGAGATGAGCACACTTGAAACTAACCCAACATCGTAAATCAACTAGAATCCAATATAAAATAATTAAAAAAAGAAAACCATTACCAGAATCATTTTTAAAATAAACAAACTGGTAAATTTGGCCCTGTGCTGTGCTCAGCTGTGTCCCACTCTCTGTGACCCTATGGACTGTAGCACACCGGGCTCCTCTGTCCATGGGGAGTCTCCAGGCAAGAACAGTGGAGTGGGTTGCCATGCCCTCCTCCAGGGGATCTTCCTAACCTATGGATTGAATCCAGGTCTCCCACATTGCAGGTGGATTTTTTTACCATCTGAGCCACCAGGGAAGCCCAAGAATATTGGAGTGGGTAGCCTATCCCTTCTCCAGTGGAACTTCCTAACTTAGGAATAGAACCAGGGTCTCCTGCATTGCAGGCAGATTCTTTACCAACTGAGCTACCTGGGAAGCCAAATTTGGCCCTAAAATGCATTAATTTTCTTTACTATGAACTATGCCACAAAAAGCTTGATTATAACTTTTAAATTGAATCACATGTACTATAATTAATTGGTTGATTCCTATTATAGATAAATTCATAAAACTGAAGCTGAAATAAATTATGCTTTCAGACAATGCAATGTAAGGTTTTAAGTATATTGAGTGAGGCATTATAGTGAGTTGGCTGGTTCCCATTTTACAGTGCAGCAGAAGATAACCAGAATGAATTCTCAAGACTTCGTATTCACTTTCCCTTGAAAATGAAACTGGCCAATGGTAGTCAGTGCTTGGCTATTGTTAAATTTACCCCTCAAAATATTTGATAAATTAATGAATATTTTTTACTTTTGATTTTTAAATTTTTTGACTCAAAAAAAAGCAAAGAAGAAGAGATGAACTTTCTCTCTCCCTGCCTCCCTCTCCCTCTCTCTGCTGTATAAGGACACAGCAAGAAGGCGGCCATCTGCAAGCCAGAAAGAGAGCCCTCACCACAACCCCACTGTGCTGGCACCCTGATCTCAGAATTCCGGTCTCCAAAACTAAGAGAAATGATTTCTGTTTTCGAAGCTACCCAGTCTATGTTATTTTGTTATAGAAGCCCAAGCTGACTAAGACGGTATTTCCACATTAGAAACTCGTGCCTGAATGTTCACAGCAGTATTATTCATAACAGCCCCCAAATGGAAACAATCCAAATGTCCATCAATTAGTGAATGGATGAAAAAAAGATGTTACGTGCGGGGAGCCGGTGAGGCATTCCACTCGTGACAAAGGTCATGAGGAAGGAGGCTCGGCATACGCAAAGGCGGGATCGAGCCTCAGGAGTCCCCCCGGATATTCTCGAGCATTTTCCCCCAAAAAACCAGAGTCTGCCTACTTTATTGCTTTGTGCTCTCACCTCTGACTTTACTGGGGACTGTCCCCTACCACCATCTCTCTCTCTCTGTCAAAGAGTTAACTTACAGCTCCAATTAATAAAGTTCCTGGGCAATTAGGAGTGTTTAAATCCAAACCCCTCTGATGGCTCTCTAACTCGCCTGACAAGTTTACCCGGACTCCTGCAGCTATGCATACGATTGTTTACAGTCTCCCAGCCTCGAGAGGCATG
>NW_011491618.1:1287055-1293111 GCF_000754665.1 Bison bison bison | reverse complement strand
CAAGTTTACCCGGACTCCTGCAGCTATGCATACGATTGTTTACAGTCTCCCAGCCTCGAGAGGCATGGGAAGCTTAAGATATTCAAATAGCTTAGAGCCTCTCAGAGAGTTAGAAACTGTCAGAATAAACTAGTAAAGGATTTCATTGATGAGTCAATGCTTGTTGCCAAGTTTTCACATCCCCTGAATTGTATCCTTGAATATGTATCAATTAATAGTGGGTATGTAGAAAAAATAAGTAGTGGCCTTGGTGTTAGTAACTTTAGACCCTTAAGGTAATAAATTCTTTCTTTGTTGTAAACCCATTACACATCCGCCCTATAGGAATGCAATTTTATCTTTGGAAGATGGTGCCAAACCTTGAAATAATTACTCTTAGAGAAAATAAGTCTTTGTTGATAAGTCCTTGTCAAGAGTCATAAAATGTTAGTAGGCCTTCTGGCCAGAAGATGATGTAAATCACCTAAACCATTTGTATACGATACATTTGCAGGAAAGAAACCTTGGTTTTTGATAAGAACCAAAGACTGCTGACTTTGCATCCCCTATTATCCTCTATGTGTAACTTAGGGTATAAAAGCCCCTGTTAAAAATAAAGCTATGGGCCTTGTTCACCAGCGCTTGGTCTCCCCATGTCATTCTTCCCTCTAACCTCCAGCTGAGTCTCCATCTGGAGCGCGGAACCCACCACGCTTACTAATTATGCCTGGGCTTCTAAGACCCACTCGAGAAGGAGTCTAGGGTGAGACACCTTCCGCTATTCGAGAGGGCGCCGGAACTTCTTGTCTTGAAGTTTTATTGGTCTCTCGCGTAAACCAAGCTACTCAGCGTCTTTTCTCCACTGAATTTTCCTACTGAGCTATCCTCATTCTATTGTTCTCTATATCTCTAATTAGCACATAAATAGTCGCCTAGGCCGTCTCTCCTTCGAATACCCTGGATCAGCTGGGGCTGGTCCCCAGCAGTTACGTATATGTTTTTTTCAGTAGTCATGTACGGATGTGAGAGTTGGACCATAAAGAAGGCTGAGCACCAAAGAATTGATGCTTTCAAACTGTGATATTGGAAAAGACTCTTGAGAGTCCCTTGGACTGCAAAGAGATCAAACCAGTCAATCCTAAAGGAAATAAACCCTGAATATTCATTGGAAGGACTGTTGCTGAAACTCCAACACTTTGGCCACCTGATGTGAAAAGCCAATTCATTGGAAAAGACCCTGATGGTGGGAAGGACAACAGAGGATGAGATGGTTGGATAGCATCATCAATTCAATGGATGTGAGTTTGAGCAAACTCCAGGAGATGGTGAAGGACAGGAAAGCCTGGAGTGCTGCAGTCCATAGGGTCTCAAAGAGTTGGACGTGACCTAGCAACCGAACAACAACAAAATCGTACAGTGGAATGTTATTTGGCCATAAGAGTGAATGATGTACATGGATGAATCTTGAAGACATGTAGCCCGTAGACTAGTGGTGACAACAAGGACGTGGAGGCACAGTTACATCACAGGAAGGCAAGTGTGATGAGAGAGAAAGGCCTGTCTGCTATGAGAAGAGATCTGAGATCTGGGGCAGGTGTTGAGGTGAGGCTGGGAGGAGGAAGAGGAGGCCAGGGGAAGGGGAGGAAGTTGGGAGACTGTGGGCCCAAAGGCAGGGAGGCAAGGAACATTCTGGAGTGGGCTGGGAGCCACACCCATGGGCACAGAGGTGTGCAGAGACGGAAGGTGTGGCT
This sequence comes from Bison bison bison, assembly GCF_000754665.1. Lineage (NCBI taxonomy): Eukaryota > Metazoa > Chordata > Mammalia > Artiodactyla > Bovidae > Bison > Bison bison. The sequence goes on along the minus strand of NW_011491618.1, from coordinate 1,291,381 downwards.
GGGAAGGGCCTCAGGGGTCTGGTCAAATGGCTGCTAAGGGGAGGATGGAACAGGGAAGGAAGAAGCCGATCCAGATGAGAGTCTGAGTGGAGGTGGGAGAGGGCTAGCTGGGAAATATTTAGGAGGAAGAAGATAGGGACTTGGTGGCTGACTGGTTGCGGAGGGAGAGGCGCCTCGGGTGCTTGGAGGTGCTGTGCCCTGAAAAGGGGGAGGGGCTGGTTTCAGTTTTGTTGCAGGCCGGCTGCACTTGGGGTGCCTGGCAGCCCCCCGTGTGGGTGGACATTTGCACTTGGAACTCCGAAAAGAGCCGTTTGGGCTGCTGACAGAGATCTGGGTGACGCAAATGCTGGCTTGGTGACTGAGTCCCCAGAGTGGATTGGATGAGGCTCGTCAGGGAGGGTGGAGGGAGAGAGCAGTGGGCCGTGGACATTTACAGGCTGGGCAAAGACTCTTGTTGCTGCGAGCGAAGGATGGTGTGTCTCTAGGATGACAGGCAGTTCAGAAGTCCGCTCACATGAGGGCTGGGCGTGACCACCAGATTTAGCATCCAGAGGGGCACCAGAGGCTGTTTCTAGGGCAACATCAGGGCAGACACCCAGCTCTCGAGGACCTGGGGCTTCTGCTGAGAGGGAGACAGATGGGGAGGGGGCCCCCTGTGACAGCCCTTATCAGCTGTGCTACCCCCATTTATTTTTGTCTGCCCCCCAACCAGATGGCACTTCAAGACAGCAGATACTATTTCTATGTATCTTTGTGTCTTCAGACAAAATCCAATTCATCTCAAATGTATTCACTGTACACCTTCTGGCTTGCAGTGGAGGGTTTATGACTGAGCAAGGGCTTCCCTTGTGGCTTAGACCGTAAAGCGTCTGCCTGCAATGTGGGACACCCGGGTTCGATCCCTGGGTCGGGAAGTTCCCCTGGAGAAGGAAATGGCAAACCACTCCAGTATTTTTGCCTGGAAAATCCCATAGATGGAGGAGCCTGGGAGAGGAGCCTGGTAGGCTACAGTCCATGGGGTCGCAAAGAGTCGGACACGACTGAGCGACTTCACTTCTTCAGATTTCTGGTGGGCTCACAGTAGATGCTCAGACCGCATACAATAAGCTCTGCCACCAACCTGCCCTGTGACTTCAGGTGAGTTATGACATCTTTCCAGGAGCTTGCTCATTGGTAGGAGGTAATTTCTTTCCTGGTTTCTCTTTTAAAAAATACTAATTTATTTGGCACCGAGTCTTAGTTGCAGCATGCAGGATCTTTTAGTTGAAGTACGCAGGACCTAGTTCCCTGACTAAGGATGGAACCCGGGCCTCCTGCATTGGGAGCTCAAAGTCTTAACCACTGGACCACCAGGGAAATCCCCACAGTAGGTGCTTTCTGAAGCTCCGCCTGGTGATAGAATGTGATGATTTTGGGACTTCCGTGTCTGTGACTACATTACTGAACACCCGCCAAACTCTTGGCAGGATCAAAAACCTGGGGTGGGCTGGGATGGGGAGCTGACACTTCCCAAGACCTTCCTGCCCCAGGATCCTCCTGCCACTGTCCTGCCACGGGCCCCCCTTCATCGTGGTCCCAAGGCCCTGAGCATTCTGCCCTCTGCCGGCCTCTCCAGCCTCACCTCCCACCCATGCCCACTGGCTTTGTGGGCTTCGGTCACCATGGTCATCGCTCAGATTTTGTTCTCCCCACAAGCCTCCCTGCCTCAGAGCCTTTGCTCATGCTGTTCCCTCTGACTAGACACCCCTTCCCTTACTTCCTCACCCTGTTGACTCCTCTTCGTTCTCTAGTGCTTGGCTCAAATGTGACTTACGCAGAGGCATCTTGGGCCCCTGGGGGACAGTTACACCCCAGTGACACACCTTCAGAGCACCCTGCACTTTTCCCAGCTCCCATACAAACATGGTTAGTCAAGTAGTTGGCTGTTTAATATCCATCTAGTTCTGCCCATAGGCCTGTGAGAGGGGCCCCTGACCTGCCATGGGTCTCACTTTAGAAGGTTCTACTGTGGTATTGGAAAAGACTCCTGAGAGTCCCTTGGACAGCAAGATCAACCAGTCAATCTTAAAGGAAATCAACCCTGAATACTCATTGGAAGGACTAATGCTGAAGCTGACGTTCCAATACTTTGGTTACCTGATGCAAATAGCCAACTCGCTGGAAAAGATACTGATGCTGGGAAGGACAAAGGGTAGGAGGAGAAAGGGGTAAGAAAAGATGAGATGGTGGGATGGCATCACAGATTCAATGGACATGAACTTGGACAGACTCTGGGAGATAGTGAGGGACAGGGAAGACTGGCATGCTGCAGTCCATGGGGTTGCAGAGTTGGACACGACTTTGCGACTGAACAACTCTGGACATTCTCTGTGCCTCTCCCCCCAGAATGAGGACTCTGTGGGGTCCCCTTAGAGCCCAGGCCCATCCCTTTAGACCATGCTCCTGACATGTGGGACCCCATGTCCCTTCCCTCAGAGTGTGGACTGTGTGGGGTGACCAGGGACAGCAGTTTGCACTCATGGTTGGAATGTCCACATGTGTCCCTCTCCTTGGGCCAGGATGCCCTGAGGGTGGGAAGATTAGGGGTGGGGCTGGGTTGAGAGCAGAGCCAAAGAAGTTAATGTTAGAACCTGGCTTTCCAGGTCATTGTAAAAGCATATTTGTCAGAGTAGGAGAATTACAACATCCCTGGTGGTCCAGTGGTTAAGAGACAGCCTGCCAATGCAGGGACGTGGGTTCGATCCCAGGTCTGGGAAGATGCCATCGGGCAACTAAGCCTGGGGGCCACAACTACTGAGTCTGCGTGCTGTAGAGCCTGTGCTCGGCCACAAGAGCAGACAATGCAATGAGAAGCCTGTGTACCGCAACTAGAGTAGGCCCCGCTCTCCGCAACTAGAGAAAGCCCGAGCACAGCAATGAAGATCCAGAACGGCCAAAATAAATAATTAAATAATAACAATAACAAACAGGAGAGTATTTTTTTTTAAAGTTAGACAACAAAGTAGGAGAATAGAACACATTCTATCCATTCAGCTTGATTGGTAACTTTACAAGATGTTGATGTATGTATGGTATGAAGCCTTCATTTGTACTCTTGCCCCAGGCCTGCTGGCATCAGGGGTGGGCTTGGGTCAGTCCCACCCACCAGGCCAGAAGCTCCACCAGGGAGGCAGTGTGCGGTACCCGTGCCCCAGAGCACAGTGCCGGGCACAGAAAAGCAGATAATAAATATTGGCTGCGAGAAATGAGTGAGATAATCCAAGTAAGATGCTTGGCGTGGTGCAAATGTCAATAAATATTAGCTTCTGTTGTTTGAACGCATGAACGGGTGGGTGGGGGAAGGAGGCTGAGGCCCATAAACTGAGGTGGTTTGTGTCAGAAGGGAAGGGGGGCCGATGACGCCGGGGTCGGATTCGCACTTCCTTTCCTGAGGTCAAGCCTGCCTTCCCCCTACCCTGCAGTCTTTCCCAGTTCTTCACAGCAAGGTGGGCACTAGGGAGGTACACGGGACAGCAAGGGCACTGAGAAGGCTCCTGCCAGTGCTATTATTCCTCCCCCCAGAGAAGAACAGCTGCGGCAGACTCCCTTTTTGCCCTCAGGGACGTTCTCAGACAGAACCCACCAGCTTAGTTTCACTGCCTTACCCATAAGGCAGTGCTGTTGAGCGGGGGTAGCTGAAAGGACTGATGGCACCTTCACAGGAAGCTGTGCTCTGGTGTGACAGAAGGCTGAGCTGGGGAGTCCAATCACCCACCAGACCCTGAAGTCACTTTGCCTCTGTAAGCCTCAGTTTCCTCATCTGTCAAATGGGATTGTGAGTAGAAATGGTGTGTGTCAAGTGGCAGGTGCAGGGTACACATTTAGTGACCAGGAAGAACCCTCGCACAGAGCACAAAATGGATCAAGGGAGGGCAGAGACCCAGAACTCCAACTGGGAAAGTGGATGAAAATGGTGCACAGCCAGCCAGTGGCTAAGCCTGGCAGGAGCTTCAGCCCAGAGGCCTGGGGAAAAGCAAGTTCAGCTGCCCACTGGATCGATCGGTCCTGTTTCCGCAGCAGGGAAGCTGTCACTTGCTGCTTCATGATGGCACAGTGCCACGCACAGGGCCGGGGACCCTCAGGGTCTCCGTGAAGGCCTCCACCAGGTGCAGGCCTGACGAAACCAGGAATGCCCTCGGCCACGTCCCCGGGGCATCAGCGGCTGTCCCAAAAAACTCGCCCCCACCCTGCATCCTCGCACGTGCCCAGTAGGTAGCGCTGTGGTAAAGAACAGACCCCAATTAACCTCCGAACAGGCCAACTGGGGCGCGGGGCGGGGTAGATCGG
>NW_011491618.1:1275154-1286955 GCF_000754665.1 Bison bison bison | reverse complement strand
GGGGGTGGGTAGGAACCCCCACAATTTGAGAACTGCCCACAAGGGGTCACCATACCCTCAGAACCGAAGGGGTGCAGAACTCGCAGCCGCCTACGGTCTGAAGGGAGGGGAGGTCTCAGAGATAAACAGTCTAGCCAGAGATAAACAGTCTAGCTGAGTGGCCTCCAGCTGCCCATGCAGGACCACTGTCGCCGCCCCCACTCCCAGGTCCAGCAGCTGGGGTGGGGCTGGGGGCCCGCGGTCAGTGCGGCGGGAAGATGTCCGAGCACTGCTGTAGGATGAGCTCCACCACCTGATTCTGGAACACCATGGTCATGGGCATGCTGGCTTCCTCCGTCTCGGGCCGCAGCAGCGTGGGCCCGAAGACTATGGCCACGTTCTGCACTGACATGCGGTTCCGTTCTCCGTGCTCAATCACCCTGCAGCGGGGGTGGAGGGTTGGAATCAATGCCCAGAGCTGGGGGGAAAGGGGTCGGGTCCCCTCAGGCCCGCCTCCCCATTCCCGCGCAGCTCCCCGCGCTCACCGGCACAGGTGCTGGAAGAGCACCCGCAGCGTGTCGTGATTAGGGGCGGGCAGCGAGCGCACCAGGTCCCGCACACAGCGGAAACGCGTGGCCGGATCCTGTAGCTCTGGGTAAGGGTCGGGTCAGAGGGAGGAGAGAGGGGAAACAGAGGGGGCTGACTTCGGTATTTCGGGGGTCTGGTCACCACAGGAGAGTGCGTGAGGCAGCCCAGCCCCACCTGTACCCTATCCACCCCACCTCCCCCAGGCGCTCACTGATGGCCGCGAGGAACTGGCGGAAGTGTGAGAAGGGGAAGAGGGGCTCTGGCAGCTCTCGAAAGAAGAGCTTCAGGGCGCCGGTGATAACATGAACGTCCTCCCAGTGCCCGTCTTCCAGGTCCAGACGTTCATCTGCGGCGGGAGGTCGGGAGGCGGGGCGGGGGGGATACGGGGAAGGAAGAAGAGGTGGTCAGCTCGTTCCTTCAAGCGCCTGCAGGCCTGGGGCAGGGCCACGGGGCGGGCCTCACCGTGGTCCACCTTATAGCGCAGCTTCTGGATGGTGGCCAGGTTTCCACTGATGCGGTACAGACCGTCGATGTCCAGCCCTGGAGCGGAGGGAGGCGCTGACCCCGGGTTCAGTGGGCTGGCGCTAAAGTCCTTGCTCTGATTCCTGCTCGGAAGCTCTCCTTCTTTCCCCCTCGACCCAGAGCCCCACCCCCTCCCTGGAGGTCTCCCTCTGGGGTTCTGGAAGGAGGCCTTCAGGCTCCGGGAATGCCTGGCCCGGCGCGGTTACATACCCCGGGCCTCGACGGCGCGGATGCTCTGCTGCACAAAGCGTGGCACTGAGCTCTTCTCGCGCTCACACAGCTCGGCCAGCGGACAGCCGAACACCTGGTCTGGGGGAGAGGCTCGTCAGCGCCGCCTCGGCCCTGGGCCACTGGCGCCCCGCTCTTCGGGTCCCTCGGGTACCTTTGATGTAGCCCTTCTCCCTCAGCGACTGCAGCGTGGGCCGCCTCAGCAGGAACCTGAGGAGCTTCTGCCGGACCTTGCTGACATCACCCTCCAGGCCTCCGGGCCCCGGGGTGGACGGTGCTGCCCAACGCCAATGGGAACACGAGGGCTGGGTCAGTCGTTGGCACCATGGTTGAGCGGCCCGGCGGCCCCAGCCCGGTGGTCACCACTCCCCTTAAGGATGTCTGCCATCCGCCTCCACCCGCCTCACCCCGACCCAAGCACACCTGCACCAGGCCGTGGCTCATCCTCCTGCCAGCTTCCTAGGCGCTCACTGGACCTAAAGTCCACGCCGCTGTTCTCACTTTCCTCCTCGGGAGGCAGGTCTGTGGACTAGAATCACACAATCTCAGAGAGGCAGAGCTTGGGGCCAACTGGCCGGGGCCGGGGGGTGGGGTGGGGGGATTCTTCTGGGATGGGGTGAGGGACTGAAATGCCCTCCAAGCAGGCCTGGACTGAAGACCCCTTGGCAGAGAATTCTCTGTTCCCTTACCCAGGTCAACTCAGCTTTACTTCCATCAGGGAACCCCATTCACGCCCCCTCTTAGCTACATGGAGCCCTCCAGGTGTTGGACAGGCATCCTGTTCTCCCCCACCTTTTCTCATCCTGACTGCCCCTACCCACCTCCTGGTTCCTGGTCCCCTTTCACCACCATTTTCCTTAGCTCTTCTGTACACACTCCACTAGGTCAGCATTTCGCAATACATGGCTCCCAGTTCAATTTTGCAGTGTGAGCTGGGACCAGAGCACTGCCAACCACCTCACCAGTATCACCTTTCTGGATCTGGATTCCTACCATTATTAATACAGCCAAGCAGGGCATCCAGTGTTGCCTATTTCCTTAATAGGGAATTAAGGATCAAAAAGCCCCAGGCTGTTTCCAGGTGAAGAACTGTCAGAGTGGGCCTGCCCCATCTCTACTTATGCAATTGATATATTGAACTTAAAAAAATGGTAGACCCATCAATTCAGTCCTTTTAAATGATATCTTCTGGTTTCAGCCTTTCTTTCCAGCCTGAGGTTGTTTACCAGAGTATTTACTTTTCTCCTGTCTCAATGTGGAATGGGTCACTACTCTAGGATATGTTCACCTGGTCAGGTGTCCCGTAGGGCCAACCCCAGGGGCTGGATTCACTTACTTAAGAAAAGCTGTTTCTTCAGCAGCCCATCTGCATCTGCAGAGAGGACTACTTACCTACCAGTGTCATGGAGCTCCCAGTACCCAAGTGGAGGGCCTCACCCACAGTGGGCACAGCTGCCCTGCATAATGGCTGGCCAACCCCTCCCCACCAGCCCTGGCAGCCCCCAGCTCTGCATACCATCTCCTGGATGCCCTGGGTGATGGCACTGTGCCAGGTGCTGATGATGGCCTCCGAGTCATGCTGGATCAGGTATTCTGAGCCATCTCGGCTCCGAAGCTGGTGGGACACAAGTCACTCAGTCATCTCTGGTTCCCCGGGTCTGCCCCAGGGCTAAGCCCCAAGGGGGATACAGGGGTAGAGGTGATCTATTGCTGTCTCCAGGAACTCAAAGACTAATAGAGCCAGGGCCTCTCCCCAAGCCAAGGTATTCCACCTCTTTAAAGAAGTAGGTAACAGCATCTCTGTGTTAAAGATGGGCAAACTGAGGCTCAGTGAGTTTAAGCAACTTCCTTGAGGACACACAGCTAGTGACTGATGGAGCGAGGATCTGCGTGCAGCAGAACTGCATGGCTTAGCCATCTGGTGTGCCTTCCCTTACTCCATCCTGCCTCCCCATGGGAGGCCTACCCAGAGCACCAGCCAGCAAAAAATCAATGAAAGGAACTCCATGTGGGAGGCCCCAAAGCCACTATTCTACACTACTGAGTTGCAAGCAGATATTAACAGCCTGGGTTCTTTATCAGTTGACTGCTGTTTCTATAACGAAGTCTACAAAAAACAAGGCTAACTTGGATGGATCTCTCCTCGGCCTCTGGCTCTGAGAACCAAGCCTTCAAGGTGGATGGGAATGGTTGGTGGCTGCAGCTCATACCAGCCCTGCCTTTGGGTCCTGTGAGAGAGTCAGAGTCAGCAAAAACTGTCTGAGGGTCTTCCCTGGTGGTCCAGCTAAGAATCTGCCTTGCAATGCAGCAGACACTAGTTGGATCCCTGGTCTGGGTACTAAGATCCCCCATGCAGCAGAGCAACTAAGCCCATGCACCCCAAGTAGAGAGTCCATGCTCCTCAATGAAAGATCTGATATGACACAACGAAGAACCTGTGTGCTGTAACTAAGACTCGACACAGCTGAATAAATAAATAAATAGATAAAACTGTCTCAGACAGGTTATAGCTTCCAGACTTAGCACAGTGCTTTGGCTGTCTAATTATTTAACTTAGACTTGAATGGGGAGAAGGCAATGGCAATCCACTCCAATGTTCTTGCCTGGAGAATCCCAGGGACAGGGGAGCCTGGTGGGCTGCCGTCTATTGGGTCGCACAGAGTCGGACACGACTGAAGCGACTTAGCAGCAGCAGCAGCAGCAGCAGACTTTAATGGAATTTAAAATGCTTTCAAAGGCAAAACAAAACAAACCTGCATGTTCTACTCCATCCTCCTCCCTGCAAAGACCAGAGAACCTTCAGTGGGCAGAGAGCACAACCTCATTCTAATCTAAACTGAGAGGGGCCCTATCTGTTATTTCAGAGAACAAATGGCCTAACAATGCTTCTAAAACAATTGCCATTCTTTTCGGCAGCTGTCTCAAAAGCGGTAATCAGTTCACATTCGAGTTTCACATGGAAGGCAAATCTGTCTAGTTATGTATCTATATATTGTACAAGACATGTATTCTGCTGACTGCACAGGCAGGCAGAACTCAAGCCAGCTATTGTCAGGGGCCACCAGGACAACTAGGAAGACTGGCCATCCTCGATGATACAGTATTTAGGGCGGTCTCCTAAAAAAGGGCTTCCCAGGAGGCACTAGTGGTAAAGAATCTGCCTGTTAATGCAAATGAGATGAAAGAGTTCTATATCTGGGTCGGGAAGATCCTGTGGAGGAAGACACGGGAACCCAGCCCAGTATTCTTGCCTGAAGAATCCCATGGACAGAGAAGCCTGATAGGCTACAGTCCATAGGATTGAAAAGAGTTGGGCACGACTGAAGTGACTTAGCACGCATGCATACTTGAGAAAAATCTGAAGTTGCCTACAGGTGGCAGGCTTCCCTGATAGCTCAGTTGGTAAAGAATCTGCCTGCAATGCAGGAGACCCTGGTTCAATTCCTGGATTGGGAAGATTCCCCTGGAGAAGGGTTAGGCTACCCACTCTAGTATTCTTGGGCTTCCCTTGTGGCTCAGCTGGTAGAGAATCCACCTGCAGTAAGGGAGACCTGGGTTCGATCCCTGGGTTGGGAAGATCCCCTGGAGAAGGGAAAGGCTACCCACTCCAGTATTCTGGCCTAGAGAATTCCATGGACTGTATACCCATGGGGTCACAAAGAGTCAGACACGACTGAATGACTTTCACTTTCACTTTTTTTCCACCCCAGTGGAGGGAAGATGACTGCCAGCCAGTGGGAAGTGGGGGACTCCAGGATTTCCATTCCAGACTGTCAGCCTTCCTGTCAGCTTGAGGCGCTTCCAACAGCACCATCTGCCTTCTGGTCTTTGCCAGAAAAGACAACTCAGAAGTGTCTACTCTGAAACTTTCATCAAAAACCCAGTCAGAGAGGTGACATTCAGAGAGTACTGTTTGAAGACTTTCCCTCCAGTTCAAATATGATGTCCCTCCTCAATCTGATGTTCACAACAGACAAAGCTAGTCGATCATAGAGCTCTACTCGGTGGAGCCTGGGGAAGCCTCCAGACCTACTGATCAGAGCTCAGGAGATACACTGGTTTCCAGCTCTGCTCTGTGGATTATTGTTGTTTAGTTCCTAAGTCATGTCATACCCCATGGACTGTAGTCTGCCAGGATCCTCTGTCCATGGAATTCTCCAGGCAAGAATACTGGAGTGGGTAGCCATGCCCTCCTCCAGGGGATCTTCCTGACTCAGGGATGGAACCCACGCCTCCCGCATTGGCAGGCAGATTCTTTGCCACTGAGCCATCAGGGAAGCCCCTGCTCTGTGGATACTCTGGTTCTAAAACTGAGTGAAGGTGGGTGAACCATCATTAAACAACACACTCAAGCTCCTTGCAGAATTGCTTTTTCTGAGCTGAAATGGAAGGTCATGCATTTTTTGGCTTTCAGCAAATGTTACCTGAAGCAACCCGAAGAGTCCCTTACTAAACTAGAAGAGCTGCACACTAAAAATTTCTTCTAGAGCCAAGGGTTAGGAAAATGCTTTGATTTCCCTCAAAATCTAGAATGGTTTTCCCCTCACTCCCCTGACCCAATAATGAGAGCCATGTTTCACTTTGGCTGCCAGGAAACCAGGAGCTGACTTATTTCAGCAACAGTAACCTTAGTATCTGTACATCCCCTGTTTCCTAATCCCACTCCACACTGCCCTCTTCCTCTAACTTGTTTTTCCTGCTCCTGGCTTTTCAGTAGCTTTTACCACCTCACCTATATGCATTTTCATTGTGAGCTGCCTCAAAACACTTGGAGAGTGAGGTGAGAGTGCTTGCCTATTTAATTTCTCAGTCATGTCTGACTCTTTGCCTCCCCATGGACTGTAGCCCACCAGGCTCCTCTGTCCCTGGAATTTCCCAGGCAAGAATACTGGAGTGGGTTGCCACTTCCTGTTCTAGGGGATCTTCCCAATCCAGGGATCGAATCCACATTTCTTACGTCTCCTGCATTGGCAGGCAGATTCTTTACCACTGTGCCACCTGGAGAAGCCCAGGTGAGGATAAGAGTAGTTTAAAAACAAGACAACACATGGACAGTGAAGGGTGTGGCCTGAGAGGCAATTGCCTGGGCCCCATCTGGCCTCTCTTCCTGAGGGGGAGCCTGAGAAATGTGTCCAATGCCCTGCCCTGGTTTATTCACTTCCGATTGGAAGCTGGGCTCTAACCAGCCAGAGGAGGTGTCTCAGCCTATCAGTTTGAGTAGGGGGGACCCAGCATCTCCTGTCTGTCTCAGGCCAAAGCAGTGGGATGAGGACTGCCCTTCCAGACATGACAGTGTTATTCCCCAGGGACCTCTACTCGGGGACAAAGGGCTCCAGGGAGCTCTGCTCCTGGAGAAGGAGCTGCAGAATCCTGATGCCAGAAAACACTGTGGACAGATTCCCAAGGTGGGGACAGCTTTGGTTTTGAGCCCCGAGAATTCCAGCCTTAGCTCTGCCAGGGTCCCCCTGCTCAGGGGGGACCTGCTTAGTGAGGACCCTAAGCCATCAGTAGGCTCCCTCTCCTCCTCCTCACCCCCACCACTCACCTCCAGCACATTCTTCTTGCTGGATTTGTCTTTGGGGGCCCAGGTGAGAGAGGCCCCCTTCAGGTCCACTGTGAATTCAGGGGTGGAGAGCTTGGAAGGCTGCCTCTGCGAAGGGAAAAAGGGTTGGGTTTCAGGACACCTGCAGCTCAGCTCCGGCCTGTCACAGCATCCTGGCTCCAATCCACCAGGCTCCCTTGGCTCTAGGCACAATGAGGGTCATGGCTCTGGAGGCAAGAGACCCAAGAGTTCCTAGAACCATGGAGCCTGGGGGCTGGCTGGTTGTTTGCTATCTGCCCACCTAGGAGAGGAAAGGAAAAAGGAGTGTAGTCCCATCTCTGCGAGCAGGTGTATCTGGTTTCCAGTCTCCCTGCCCACCAGGCTGGAGCTGTCCATCCTCAAGGACTGGTTCCCACACCCGACGTGACTGGACATGCTTGTCCTGGGGTGATCTGCTCTCATTGCCCCTGCCAAGGCCCAGCTCCCTGGACCCTCACATTCCATGGTCTCAGACCTAGCCTTCGGCAAACTTGATTAAGCAAAGCCCCTCAGGAGTCAGAGCAGATGGGGTGGCCCCTGCCCTGGAGGTCCCGGCCTTACCAAGCCACCGGCAGCTGAGTTTTTCGAATCTTTGAAGAAAGTCAGGATTCCACCCTCCAGCACTGTCCAGGAGGCACTCCAATGCTTCTTCCTGGGTAGGGGCAGTGGTGGCAGGGCTTGGGTTGGTCCTGGGTTGAGGCGCCCCCCTTCCACCCTCAGGATCAGGGCACAGAGTTTAAGAACACAGCTTGGGGCACCCAGTCATGAGAGGTGGACTCCCAGGGCTAACACCTGGCAGTCAAGGGGCCTTGGGCAAGTCATCTCTCTGTGCCTCAGGGTCCTCGCAGGACCTCATAAAGGGTTAATAAGAGTTTGGCATATAGGAGGTGCTCAGTGAACATCATCATTAAGGCCCACCGCGGGGTCTGGAGGCAGCTGAGCTCTCACCGGAGCCGCTTTCCTTTGTCCACTATCTTGGTGCGATGGAGCACGCCTGCCTTGTCCAGAGTCTTGATCTTAAGAGAAAGAGGGCGAAGGAGGAGGTAGTTAAGGGGAGGAGCCACTCTCCCTCTCAGCCAGCAGCTCCTCACAGGTTGGGTCTGAGTCTCCACTGAACCCTCTTTGCTGGCACCTGGCCAGTGGTGGGGGGTGCCTGCTTCCACGGAAGCCGCAGCAGCAGGAGAGACATCCTACCAGCCCCCAGCCTGTCCAGCTCTGAGTCTGGGATAACCCAGAACCCAGGTTCCTTTAGCCCAGGGTAGTGCTTGGGCCTATGGTGATGTGCCTCCAGACCTAATTGCAGAACCTCCAGAAACACCCCAATTTTTCTGTGGGGTCCTGCCAGGTCCTACATGCCCCCTCCCTTACCTTCTCCTCTGGGGGGGTGGCCTGGGCTGGGGTCTCACTGTTCTGGTTGGATTTGTGGCTGTTTCGAGGGGCAGGGACAGGGACTGGGGCCTGGAAAGAAAGACACTGTCATATTGAGCCCCCTCCTCTCTCCCAGGCACTCTCCTTTCCCCAGTTGGTTACCTGGGGCAGGGCCCACTGAACGGAGGCGTCATCTGGATTGTAGAAGTAAGTCTTCCCATGTTGGCTCTCCAGCCTCACCCACTGTGGGGAAAGGGATGGTCAGGCCGCTTAGTTCACAGAATAGGGGAACAAAAGTTTCCCTCCAGAGCCCAACACCGCCCCAAGGAGTCTTGGGCTGGCATGGAACCCGTGCGGGAACTTCAGTATAGAGTGGTAAGGGAAGCGACCCCACGACAGTCTGCACCCATCTGCCCGCTGCCCCTACCTGTTCTTCGGTGATGTTGTTGGTGTATACCGTCTGCCCATCTGGGCTCACATGGCAAGACCAGCCTGGGGGTGTGACAAAGGGAGAGGCGGGGCCAGGCTCACTGAAGGAGCCCACGGGGGAATAGTCTTCCTCTGGGTAACTGGTCAGCAAATCAGGGTAGTCCGTCTCAGGGGTGGGGGGCTGCAGGGAGCAGAAGAGCCAGAAATTCTCAGAGCCAGAATTTCTGGCGCCCCGCCCTTTCGGCCCAGGCGACGCCCCCCACCCTAGTTCTCCCGAGCTGAGAGGGACGGGGTCAAAGGCGCTCAGTGATAGCCCCACCCACCAAGGCCCCTCCCTCTCAGTCCCCAGGGCTGTGCGGGGGCAGGAGGCGGGGTCAGAGGCCCTGAAAGTCAGCCCCGCCCATCCTGACAAGGTCCCGCCCACTTCGAGCGAGGCCCCGCCCCTCACCCTCTGGTTGCTGGGGCCCAGGCCCGGCTGCATCTCCTGCTCGTCCTCCAGCTGGTCCTCTAACTCGTCCTCCCAAGCCGTCTCTCCCGTCAGCGAGTTGTAGAAGAACACCCTGTGGCTCTCCTCATCCCAGTACTGGCCCCACTCGGTCTCGAGGCTCTCGTGGCTGCCCACCGAGGCCGGGGACGTGGCCGGGCTGGCGGCGCCCTCAGTAGCCTCGAAGGGCGACTCCCAGGTGGTCACGCCCGTGTCCGGGTTGTAGTAGTAGGGGCGTCCGGTGCCCGCGTCCGTGTGTGTCTCCCACACCGAGTCTCCCGCACCGCGAGGGGCCGCGGAAGCGCGGGGCAATGTGGCCGGAGGCTGCCTCTCTACGTTCACGTACACGGGCTCCGGGGGCTCGTCCACCTGCTCGAGGAGGAAGGAGACGTGACCTTCGGGGCTGCTCAGCGGTCACATTGTCCCTACTCGCACACTCGCCACTCGGCAACTTTCAGCAAGTCTCAGCACCTCTCGGCCTCGGTTCCCCCAAATGCAAAATGTGTGCCTTGCCCTCGCTCCGGAGGAAATCGTAGTGAAGAGAGAATGAGGACTTGTTCTGGAAAGTGCTTTGTAAAATATGAAGTGCCCCAGAAGCGTGGGGCAGCTACATTAATTATTAACAATAGTAAAATACTAACAGCTAAATTCTCCCAGCTGCACACTCACAGGTGTGAGTCAAAGACTGCGCGGGAACAGAGAAATGGCCTCAGGATACTTGAGGGCGGGGCCCTGCTGCCTTCTACAACCCCCACCAAGAACACCCAGCCCTCCCTCCTCCTTCTCCAAAAAAGCTCCGGAACTGGAACCCACACTGCCTCTGGTTTTGGATTTGGAGCTGACACTTCCCCAGTACAGGAATTGCAGACCTCAGAATCCATTCCAGACGAGAGAAAGAGAAGGAAGGGCCAAAAAAAAAAGGGTATGCGTCTCTCCCCACCCCACCAAAGCAAAGTGAAGTGGGAGAGACAGGCGGGGGCAAGAGCCAGATCCGCCCACTTTGGCTAGGCACGCCCCCCCGCGCCCACCTCGCCCGGCAACCCTTACCCTCTGCAGGGTCCAGTTACACAGAGTATAAACCTGGTCATGCTTGACGGCTTCAGGGCGCCCTGCTGCCTGCTGGGCAAAGTCTAGGCCCTTACCAGGGCACCAGAGGCCGTCCATCACCGGACTGTCTTCCCCCCTATATTTCCTGCCACTCCTGGCCCTTACCTTGAACTTTAAGCTCCAGCAGCACCCAGTTGCTAGAGGCCCCCACCCTCTCTGCTGTGTCTGCTACAGACCTCAGCTCATTCACACCCTGAACCTCTCCCTACCCCCTTTCTCACCTGGCTGACTCCTATTCCTCCTTTAGGACTCAGCTCAGGTGTCAGGTTTAAGATCTTTCCTGAGATTTCTCCTGTGTGACCACCACACCCAGCCTAGTACCCATTAGAAAGAAAAATGACACTATCAAACTCCAGACAGCAGAATAGCATGAGATTAATACTGTGTTCTAAGAATGCCTAATGTTATAAGGGAAAAGCATATTTCAAAATGGTAAACTCGGGGACTTCCCTGGTGGTCTAGTGATTAAGAATCCACCTTCTCACGCAGGGAACAAAGATTTGAACCCTGTTCAGGGAACTAAGATCCCGCATGCCAAGGGGCAACTAAGCCCATGTGCCACAACTACTGTGCTCAAGGGCTTTAAAGCCCATGAGCCCCAACTAGAGAGAAGCCTGTGCACCCACATGCCATAATGGAGATGCTGTGTCCTTGCTGCAACTAAGACCCGATGCAGACAAATTTAAAAAAAAAATTTTTTTTTTAATAGTAAACTTAGCACAATTTCCATTTTGTATTTTTAAAGTAACTCTCCAAAATGTTAACAGAGGTTATCTCTGGGTTGTGTAATTATAGGAACTGGGTTTGGTTTTGTTTCATTTTTTCTTTTTTGCAGCAACAAATTTTTTTTTTTTGGACAATAAATCTCTTTAAAACAACAAATCATAGAAGTTCCTCCATTTCTGTAACACCTTCATTCAGCTATAAACTACTCAAGAGGGGAAGTGCGTCCTGCTCAATGCAACCTCACTAGGCCTGCAAAAGCATCCATTTGGCCAGCAAAGATCTGCCTGCTCTGTGCCAGGCACAGGTCTGGGCACTGGGAATGCAGCCGTGGACAATCAGACACAAATCTGCCCTGGTGGGGCTGCTACACTAGTGCACACGCGTGTGAATGGTGTGTGGGGTGGGGAAGGAACCCAGCAGAGTGGTAAGGAAATGCACTGCACCTCGGTGATGACTGCTGCTGACAAGAAAGCAAAAATAGAAGGGGGTGTTACCAGTTTAGATGGTGTGACGGGCCCCAGGCCTGGAGGTGGCAAGAAGACTTGAGCATTCCTCCCAGTCCACTCTGCTCCCTCGCCCCACGAACTCCTGTCTGGCTGAAATGGGACCTTCCAAACCACTTCTTTTTCCTCTGTCCACAACAGCTCTCCTGTGGCATCCTGTATTCCAACCACACCAGCCTGCTGACCCTCCCCCAGACACAAAAGGCATCTTCTTAACCAGTGTTCCCCCCGCCACCCCTGACCTGTGCCTTTGCTCCAGATGTTCCCACACTCTGGAACCTGCCCC
>NW_011491618.1:1274103-1274993 GCF_000754665.1 Bison bison bison | reverse complement strand
GAATCTCAATTCCCTGTCTGTCCAAGTCCTGATCCTCTGCTGGTGCTCAGCTCACAAGTCTCACCTGGGGGAAGTGTGTTCCCTCCGGTGAGAAGTCTAACCAGCTGGCACTCTGGTTAGTCATTCTGTTGGGCCCAATGGCATTCTGCCTTGGTGGTCCGTTCATCGTCCACCCATCTGTCTACCTTCTCTGTCCCCTCAAAGGCAAGAGATTCTTGAGATCTATACCCAGGATGATGTAACTGACCACAGCTGACCACCCAGCAGACAGTCCAATGCCCCGAGGCACACAGCCAATCCACCAGAAACACTCACTGCTTGAGTGAAAGTGATAGTCGCTCTTTGTGATCCCATGGACTGTAGCCCACCGGGCTCCTCTGACTATGCAATTCCCCAGGCAAGCATACTGGAATGGGTTGCCATTCCCTTCTCCAGGGGATATTTCCCAACCCAAGGATTGAACCTAGGTCTCCTGCATTACAGGCAGATTCTTTACAGTCTAAGCCACCAGGAAATGCAAGTCAATTCCATGCCAAACTTACCAACAAACAAAAACCAAGCATACCTAGAACTTACGTGCCGAAACTAGAGAGTCTGTGAGCTGCAACGAAAGATCCTGCATGCTGCAACTAAGACCTGACACAGCTAAATAAATATTTAAAAAAAAAAAAAGAAACCCAAACACACCTGACACTACAGGAGAGACTGGGTTTAGCTCTGAGCAAGAACTTCCTGAAAATGAGCATTCAGGCACAGAAACCAGGAAAATCCTTGGGAGGACAGGATGGAGGCAGTAGGTGGAGGCAGGTGGATAATCAGACATACCTCCTCCCCACCCCGCTGGATCCACTGAGGCAGTGACCTTGCTTGTCCCTGGGACAGGAGCTGGA
>NW_011491618.1:1271430-1273972 GCF_000754665.1 Bison bison bison | reverse complement strand
TGTCAGCAGGAAGAGAAGACACAGAATTACACCGTGGGGCTCCAGACTACAATCAGAGGCCAAACGGGGGCCAGGCAATGCCCCTTAGAGGGAAGTGCAGTCTAAGGATTGGCACTGCCCCAGAGACACAGGCTGCCTGGGCAGGTTGTGAGGGGCCTTCTTGTGAGGTAGGTGAGTGGAGTTCAACCCCTGCTAGGGTTGCCGCAGCCCTGCAGAAAGAGCTGGACTGAAGTAGCCCTGAGGCCCCTTCAAACTCTAGAACTCTCTGTACAGCGCCCACAGTGCTACTAATAAAACAGAGGTGGCTTCCTCTCCTGGCACAGTCTCAGCCAGGTGCAGACTGGCTCTTGGAAGCCAGGCAGAACCAAGCTCTCCAGGCCCTCAGGCCTTCCAGAGGGGAGCTCGGCCACACTGGAGCAGGGCTGCCTCTCCACCCCCAACTCCTGGAGGCCCAGGCCAGATACAGACACAGCCCGTCCACAGGGCCTGCCTGGGGCACCAGGGGCTCTGGGGGCCCACACCCCAGGCAGGTGAGAGACACAGGGGACGCTGAATGGAAAAGAAGAAGTGGTCTCCCACCTCAGAACCAAGAACAGAGCCAAGAGGGCCCGGCTATCACCGCATCCAGCCACCCAGTTCCCCCAGCCCTCCAGCTGCTCTCATCACCAGTCTCCTCCCTTTGCCCACAAGCAGGTGACAGGCTTGCCCCTTTCTCCACGCCCCCGACCCCGTTCACCATCCCCAAGCGGATCACTGCCTCTCAGCATCCCTATGCCACCCCTGGGGAGACAAGTGGGGCCTCGGAGAAGGAAAGAGGAGAGAAGGGAGGAGTCCCAACCTCCGTGAGGCTCCCAGCTCCTGACTCTGCTCCCTGAGCTCGACAGGCAGCCCCTGGACCACACAGGCCCCTCTGCCATCCCCGTCAGAGGCTGAGCTCACCCCCAGTGCCAGGGTCCCCTACCTGTCCCCGCAGGTCCCGACTCTGCCTCTTGGTCAGTTTGGCGGTGATGTCCACCATCCTGTCCCCTCTGAGCTGCTGGGATGCAGCCCTGGGAAGGCTTTGTGGGTGGAGTTAAGGGGCACAACCCCAGGACTGGCACAGGGCAACAGGGAAACAAGAAGTTGCCTTGAGATGGCGGGAGGCTGAGCCTCCAGCCCATTTCCTGTCAGGGCTGCGGAAGTGCTGCCTGAGACAGAGGCTGCCTGAGACAGGGTGGGGGTGCCTCCGGTCAGGGGTATTTTTATGTCCAGGGAAACCACAGACCACCCCACTCAGCGCTCTGATTACCAGTGAGTTTTGAATCCCAGGCCCAGACACAGGCATGGGGCAGGCTTCATGGAGGATGGCATTAGGCCCGCTGGTGGGGGAAGGGTGGGTTGCACAGATGGGGGCTGCTAGAGGGGGCAGCTGGAGCCTGAGCTGCAGGAGACTGGACAATGAATGGCCATCGACTCCCCTAACGCCCAGGGAGGATGTGATGGAAAAGAGGAAGCTTGTATGTGGAGGGGCGGGGGGTGGGGGGATAATCTCAAAGAGGAAGGGGTTTGGGCAGATATGGTCTCAGAGGGAGCTGGGTCCAGATCCCTCCAGCCACGTGGAAGACCAGAGGGGTTCTGACCACATCGCCATCTACTCGCCTGACCACCTGGGTCTGCCTCCTGCAACCTTGGTCACCAGACGCATGTGTCCACCCCCACCGGTGTGCCCACACACGTGCACAAGTATGCCCAGGCCCCTTCCCCACTCTCCATGGACCAGAGAAAGGGGGCATGGACTAGCTCTCCCATCCTACCATGAGAGCTTCCTTCTAGCCTCTTGTCTCTTCACCCCTCAGCAGGTGGGTGCTTACAGAGGACACACCCTGTCCTGGGTGAGAAACTGTGGTCTGTCCTCCAAGCCCTTGGGTCCATCTTTCTTCATTAACCCCCTCAGAGGTGTTCCCTCCTCAGCCCCAAGTGCCCACCACCCGCCAGCCCGAAGGCACTCCGGCAGTGGCTAAACAGGAAGCTCTGACCTTTACCCTTCCACCAGGATCCCAGGGCCCTCATCTCACGTACCAGTCATCCTCTAGCCCAGAGCCCTGACTCTCCTTCCTCCCTGGCCCACATCCCCCAGGCTGTCCTCCCCTGCACCCACTGTGGGCTCAGCATGGGGACACCCAAGTAGAGCCAGGCCTGGCATGGATTCAGGGTGTGGGACACTTGGGGAGACCCCATCCAGAGCAAGTCTGGGGCCTGTGCCCTACTCTGCCCTCAGAGTTCCAGTACCATCTCTCTACCATCCCCTGTGCCCCAACCTAGAAGCCAGTGGCCCAGAGACACACTAATCCCCCCTGAGAGACCTGGAGTTCTCACACTTATAACACATATGACACGTCACTTTGTCTCCACCTGGAGGGCCAGGGGACACACACACACACACACACACACAGAGCCACCTAGAGAGGTGCAGTCAAGCCGGAAGACAGATGGGAAGAGCCACGGTAAATTCCAAGGCAGCTGAGCTACTAGGGAGGAGCTGGGGTGGGGAAGGGACAGAGGA
>NW_011491618.1:1270961-1271330 GCF_000754665.1 Bison bison bison | reverse complement strand
GGGACAGAGGAGGACTGGGGTGGGAACCCAGGCCCTCGGCACTGCCCTGCAGGTGCCAACTGGGGAGCAGCATCTGCTTGCAGCAGAAACCAGGAGCGACAGGGTCTCCCCGAGGCAGAGGCCAGGAGTGACAGTGGCCGGAGGGGACTGGGACCACAGGAAAGGCAGCCAGCACCCCGCCCGCTGCCCCTCCTCTGTAAGAGGCCTGGCTCCCACACCTGAGCTCTCCCCCTGGGCTCTGGCCCCACCCTTCAGGGATGGAGCCAACCCCACACAGATCTGGCCAGTCTGGGTTACCGAGGAGGCTGCCCCTCCCCCAGTGAGAGGAGGTGGGGACCACGGCAGCTCCCCCGCAGGGTCCTCCTCGCT
>NW_011491618.1:1262667-1270792 GCF_000754665.1 Bison bison bison | reverse complement strand
GAGCCAGAAGCAAGGGAAATGCCTGCAGACCAGTGACTTAGCCCAGGGACTGGCGAGAAGGGCTGGATGGAGGAGGGGGGACAGGTCCTCCTTGGCTGACTCTGGGCCTGAGAGCCTGCTTTCTGCCATCCAGCTGGGGTGGGCGGGGTGGGGCGGAAATGAATGGTGATCTTTGCCCCCAGGGACTTAGCCATGTACCGAACCGCCCGAGGTCTGGCATCTGCCCCTCCTCTGAGCACACCTTCTCCAGGACAGAGTCCAGGTCTCACTCCGTACCCACCCCTAACCCAGAGCCACGCTGTCACCAACGTGCTGTGGGGAGGCTGGGGCTCAGCCAGCAGGGGTTCTCAAACCATAGCCATGCCTGGCCCCGCCCCCCCCAGAGGCATCTAGTGTGATGAGATTCCAATCGTAAATGACCTGGGGTGAGGTTCTTCTCCTGGAATTGGGGCAGAAGCTCCATTCAATTAAAAGGAAAAAAGAATAGAGCTGGAGTCCAGAATGGACTCCAGTCTTGTGTAGACTCTGCCTCAGTTTCTCTCTGGGAGACCCCTGGGATCTCTGGGCCTCAGTCTCTTTATTCAATAGGTTGTCATTCTCACCTCTCTCATAGGGTTGGTTGGTGTGAAGGAGCCAAGCTGATGCCCTAGTTCCCACACCCACTTGCAGTCTTGGGGAAGAGAGCTGGGTTACATTTCTGCTTTTCTTGACTTCGGGTTTTGAGTGAGTGCCCTTGGTTTTAGACTCTGCCCCTAGCCTCTTGGTGACCTCGGGAAGCTGTCTGGTTGGCCTGCTCCTCCCGGGTGAGGCCTGGGGTGGAGCCCCTTCACCACTCACCACCCCCTGGGCTCTGAGTAAGGCTGGCAGACACCCAGGAGGTCTCCTGCTGCTGGGCCGGGAGGAATCAGAAGGGGTCTGTTGGACTTCCCTGGTGGTCCGGCGGCTAAGAATCCACCTGCCAGTGCAGAGGACATGGGCTTGATCCCTGGTCTGGGAAGATTCCATGTGCCACGGGGCAACTAAGCCCACGTGCCACAACTACTGTAGCCTGTGAGAGAAGCCACCACAAAGAGAAGCCCGAGCACGGGGATTAGAGAGTGGACCTCAGTCACCGCAACTGAAGCAAGCCTGCGCTCAGCAGTGAAGACCCAGTGCAGCCTGAACAACTGATGAGTTAAAAAGAAACGGTCTGTCAAGGACCCTCCTGAGCCAACCTCAGGAGGCGGGACAATGTGACAGGGTGGTCATCTTCTGCCGCCCCCTCCAGCCAACCTGCCCCTGTGCTCGCCTGTCCTTCTCCCTCCCCGATGGGGGCTCAGGGTCCACCTGTCCAAGCCGACCTCCCCAACCTGAGCCCTGGGAACCCAAGTGACTCTCATCTGCTCAGGAGTTGCCTCATCTCAAATCTCCAGTCCCATCCACCTGACTGCCTTTGTCCCTTTGGCATTTCAACAAACTCAAGGTCTCTCTACCTTGGGAAATAAAAAAGTGTGCCCCTGGTGAAGGAGGAAACAGAACAGGCTCTATCTTGAAAGCAGGACTCCATCTTGGGCCAGACTGTGGACTTTGAGCCACAGTCTCTATGGTATGCCCAGTATCTATGGAAACAACATACCAACTGGAAAACCAGGCCCCCCAAAAGGAAGAACCTCAGGGCTCTCCATCGCCTAAAAGAATATCCTAATTATTTGTGTAACCGAATAGAATCATACATTCTATTAAGCTTATTGGGGTATGACCACAGCCTATTGATAATTGTCCACTATTAACTACCTAGGTTTAAGACATATAAATCACAGGTTAACTTTGATTGTATCTTTCTTTTTCCTTTGTTCAGATTAGGTTCAGGGAATTTGAGGAGGTGGGTTTGGGCACATATGCTTAGGGT
Organism: Bison bison bison; assembly: GCF_000754665.1. Classification (NCBI taxonomy): domain Eukaryota; kingdom Metazoa; phylum Chordata; class Mammalia; order Artiodactyla; family Bovidae; genus Bison; species Bison bison. The sequence continues at coordinate 1,268,904 of NW_011491618.1, read as the reverse complement.
ATATAAGGTTTTCACAAAAACTGGTCGGGATCCTTGGCTAAGAGAAGACTCTGCCTTGGGCCTGCCAGTGTGATAAACTGCACTCCACTATCTGCATTGTCCTTCTGAGTGAGTTTATTTCCCCTCCACTATCTGCATTGTCCTTCTGAGTGAGTTTGTTTCCCGGAATGCGTGGCTACAACACTGGAACCAGCCCTCCCCTCCTTCTGTTCAGAGCCAACTTCTCAAAGGAGTCTGTTCACCTAGCATCTCACCATCTGCTCTCTCAGACCTCCAACCCCTCGCTCAGGTCTCCTACAACCTCCTCAAGGGCAAGTTTGGTCCTGGTCTGGCCTGGCTCCTCTCGCATGTAGTCTTTATCATCCTCCCACTCCTGGATGCCTCAGGCTATGGCCTCTTGGTCTGCTTCCTTCCTCTGCCCGTTTCCTGGGTGCTTGCTATCTCATCTCTGCTTCTCACCCGACTGTCCTGGGAAAGCTCAGCCCACTTTATTGGGTTAACAGCTTTCAACTGTATCTCCAGGTTAAGCAATCCAACTGCCCGGGGAAGTCCTTGATACACTGAAAAGATACACAAACTGAGTTCATCTTCCTCCTCCTCCCCATCTCAGCATCACCTCTGGTGCTGAGGAGGAATCACCTGCTTCTCTTGTCTCATCTGTCTCAGAGTCCTGGCGACCCTACTTAGGGAAACCTTTCAGACTCACCAGTCCCCAGGTAACACCAGGGTTAGAGGAACATGGGAACATCACCACAGAAGCCAACATTCAAATCTAAAACAGACATTCTGGGATGTCTCTGGTGGTCCAGTGGCTGAAACTTCGAATTCCCGATGCAGGGGGCCTGAGTTCGATCCCTGGTCAGGAAACTAGATTCCACATGCCACAACTAAGAGTTCGCGTGCTGCAACTAAATATTTCATGTGCTTCAGCTAAATATTCCACATGTCACAACTAAAAAAGATCTCGAATGCGGCAAGGCAGATTGAAGATGCCATGTACCCACTACTACTGGAGCAGCCAAATAAATAAATATTTTAAGAATAAATAAAACAGACATTCTACACGACAACTGGTCTGTCTCTTTGTCCGTGTCAGAGCAGAAGGAAAAGGAAGGGGTTGTCTAGGGAGAGTTCAACCAAATGCAATGAATGCATAGGATTGGATCCTGGTTTGAATGGGCTATGAGAGACTTGTCTTAGGATAATGGGGAAAATTTGACTATGGCCTGAATCTTAGACTACATTAAGGCATTAATGTAATGGTATCATGGTTACAGAGAAAAAGATCATTTTTAGGAGATGCATGCTGAAGTTTTCAAGTGAAGTGAAGTGAAAGTCACTCAGTCGTGTCCGATTCTTTGCGAGTCCATGGAATTCTCCAGGCCAGAATACTGGAGTTGGGGAGCCATTCCCTTCTCCAGGGGATCTTCCCAACCCAGGGATAGAACCCAGGTCTCCCTCATTGCAGGTGGATTCTTTACCAGCTGAGCCACAAGAGAAGCCCAAGAATACTGGAGTGAGTAGCCTATCCCTTCTCCAAGGGATCTTCCCAACCCAGGAATCAAACCATGGGCTCCTGCATTGCAGGCGGATTATTTACCCAACTGAGCTATCAGGGAAGCCCTGATATCAGGGAAGTTTTCAAGGGTGAAATATAATGAAGCCTGGAATTTACAACTTTTATAATTTTATTCTTGGCATAAAAGATAGAACAAAAAGACAGAACAACAATGACAAAATAGTCATTGTTGAATCTAGGTAATAGGTATAATTATATTCATGTCAGTATTCTTTTTTACTTTTTCATATGATTGAAAAATTTCATAATAAAAGGCAAGGAAAAAACCTTCAAATTTCTTTTTTAACTCTTCTGCATCCTCAGTGTTACTACTCCGCGAGGTATTCATTATTTCTTATCTGAAAACAGACCAGCCCTTCCAGCTCCCCCCTACTCCCAATCTATCACAGACAAAGGAAGTTCTCTCCCTTTAAGATACAGTTCTGGGGCCAAGGATTCTGGAAATATGGCAGCTTAAACATGCCCTGCTTCTCTTCCCCTCCTAACTGCTACCCTCTACTGCCCAAACCAAGTGGGGGCTGGGGAAGATGAATGGGCAGGACCTGGTTGGCACAGGCGAGAGGCCCTGAGACAGGCTGGGACCTGGGAAATCCTGGGGCAAACTGTGCCTGCCATGGGACCCTGGAGTGAAGGCAGGGTGAGCCTTGTCCAGACCCCTTGCCCCCAGGAGCTGATGGGGAGCCAAGTAGGTGGGCCAAGTAGCCTCTGTGCTTAAGGCTGGTCTTGCTAAGGAGGCAAGAGACCACTACTGCTCTAGGGACCCCCACGAAGTGGGGCATTCTAGCATCTCACCTCCAGTCCTGATGAGCAAAGATATATAATCAACATCACTCCTCTGATGGGGCTGGAGAGAGGTGGAGCAAACAGAGCTACCAAACAGGCCACTGCTATCAGACCCCAGCATGACTAGGACTCAGGACACACTAAATCATGGCGGGAAGAACTTGTCAGTAGTAAAGGGGGATGGGACAACTGGGTGACCATCCAGAAAAAAAAAAAAGATAATTAAAGATGAGTTAAAGTGGACTTACTCTGTCCACTCAGACATACCCCCAAAGTATCAAAGATTCAGATGTTAAAAGTGAAGACATAACAATACTCAGGGAGGAAAATATGAGCAAAATTCTCTACTTAAAAAAAAAAAGCGCCTTTGTAACAAAGGCTCTAAATCTAAACGCCATAAGATAAGTGGTTTATATACTTGGCTACACAAACGCATTTCAAGAAAACTTGAGTGGCGAGAAAGTTTCATTAGCAAAGCCAAAAGATGAACTTTGACAAGATTACAACTCATGTAATAGACAAAGGGCTATTTTCCCTATAGAAGGACCACCTAGACATCAATTTTAAAGAAAGACCAATAACTTAATATGTAAATGGGCCAAGGACAGGAACAGACCATTCACAGAAAAATAGAAACAAATAGTCCTCAGATACATAAAAAGATGCTCATTCTCACTGGAAAGAGAAATGCAAACTCAAGCTACCTTAAGATAATGTATTTTAGGATCAGATTGGCAGAAAACAAAATTTTGATGACACTCAGTTGGCAAGGCTGAGGGGAGAAAGGTGTGTTCATTTGTGTTGGTGGGAGAGCAAATTGATACAAGCCCTGAGTGCAGCAATTTGTCAACATCTAAAAAATACCTACTGTTTACCCTTTGCGCCAGCAATTGTACTTTTGGGATTTCACTGCGATTTCTCTGTACAGGTTTACAAGATTATTTATTATAATGTTGTTTGTAATAGCAAAGGACAGGACACAATCCAAGTATCCATCAACAGTGGACTGGTTAAATGATTTATGCTACATCCCTACAACGGGAAAGCATGTAGCTATAAGGAAGGATACTTTCTATGTACAAGCTCCAAGGCACATGGTTAAATCAAAAAGGCAAAAAAATAAATAAATAAAAAACAAGATGTCCAGCATGCTATCTTTGTGTAAGACAGACAGAAAATAATCAATATATTCATACTAGTCTGTGTTTGCAGAAAGCAACTCTGGGAGAATAAAGAAAGAATTGATTAAAATGGTAACTTTTAAGCTGATAAAGAACAGGGCAAGGAAAATGATATGTATGAGAATTATTGTTATATACTTTTTAATGCTTTGATTAAAAAAAAACACATAAGTATATAACCTAGTTTAAAAGAAAAAACACATACCTTGAGGTTATTCGCAAGATAGAGGGCCGGAAAATATAATTATAATGTGAACAACAAGAAGAAAAAACTCTCTAAGATTCAAGTAAGGCACAAAAGAAGAAGAAAGGGACTGCTTTAGAACTTTAAAATATATTGTTGTACTACCAATTGGAGGAGAAGATAGTTCCTCTTGATATTCAAATGTGTGGCCTGGGAGATCAAGCAGAAAAAAAATATCTCAAACCTCAGAGCAAAAGCACACAGAGATGGAAGTAAAGAGGGAAAAGATAAGAAACTGGGAGATCCAGCCAGGAGAGCCAACATGCAACAGAAAAAGGAAAAGAAACAATAGTCATGTGAACAAGCAGATTTCCCTAAGCTGGAAAGCGGACCCAAGTCTACAGACTGGCAGGGCTCTGTGAGTTCCAGATGGGTCGCTGAGAAAAAGAATCCTCATCACACACATGCTAGAACACACTGGATTAGGAACCGGAAGGAAAAGCAGAAGCCACTAATGACGAAGAAAGTACAGAAGGACAAGAGATTAACAGAAGGAGAAAAAAGGCAATCAATAGCAACCTCATCGAAGGGGAAAAGAATACCACAAGGTAAACTAATAAATGTAACACAAACCACTGGTAATAAAATCAAGGACAGTGTACCAATTGTTAAATGAAATGTGAGCAGACTGAATTATCCCATTAAGACACAGCTTGGGTTTAAAAATTAGTGATATGATACACACAAGAAATATGCTTTTTTTTTTTAGTAAAAAAATGATAATGGTTGAAAATAAAAGGACACAGAGAGATACAAGCAAGTATCTGAAATATACAACCTGAAATTCTACCTTTCTGTTATTAATATGGTCATGCTTCCTTTTTATTTCATTTTATTTTAACCTTTTCACTTGCTGGTATCTCTCTGTGTCCTTTTATTTTCAACCATTATTATTATTATTATTTTAAAGAAGGTTGAGTGTTGAAGAATTGATTCTTTTGAACTGTGGTATTAGAGAAGACTCTTGAGAGTCCCTTGGACTGCAAGGAGATCAAATCAGTCAATCCTAAAGGAAATAAATCCTGAATATTCATTGGAAGGACTGATGCTGAAGCTGAAGTTCAAATACTTTGGCCAGCTGATGCGAAGATCTGACTCATTAGAAAAGAGCCTGATGCTGGGAAAGACTGAAGACAGGAGGAGAAGGGGATGACAGAGGATGAGATGTTTGGATGGCATCACCGACTCAGTGGGCATGAGTTTGAGCAAGCTCTGGGAGATGGTGATGGACTGGCAAGACTGGTGTGCTGCGTCCATGGGGCTGCAAAGAGTCAGACACAGCTGAGCTACTGAGCAACAGGCACTAAGCAGGATAAACAGGGATATGACATACTGATACAAAGGCACAATTTGTGATGACAGGACAGTCAAAATCTGTATGCTCCCAATAGCATTATAATTAAATAGAAAAAGCAAAAAACTATTACAAGTACGAGAAAAGGGCTTCCCTGGTGGTCCAGTGGTTAAGAATCCACCTGCCAATGCAGGGGACATGCGTTTGATCCCTGGTCTCGGAAGATCCCACATGCTGCGGAGCAACCAAGCCCACGCGCCATAACTACTGAGCCCACTCTCATGTGCCCCATAACTACTGAGCCCACTCTCTATGGCCCATGTGCCCCAAACAAGAGAAGCCCCCACTGTGAGAAGCCGGTGGACCTCAATGAAGAGTAGCCTCCACTCATCACTGCTAGAGAAAGCCTGTGCACAGCAATGAAGACCCAGTACAACCAAAAATAAAAATAAATGAATAAATAAATCTTTTTTTCAAAAGTACATGAAGCACTTTATAGAGAGAATTTGAGATGGAGATTTAATACACCTCTATCAGAATCAGAACAAAAGAAGCATATAAAGAAAATGTATTTGAATAATCAATAAACTTGATTTGGTACATATGGAACCTTACATCCCTTAAGTATACAAAAACATTTGTATAGAAAACATACAGGGACTTCCCTGGTGGCCCAATGGTTAAGAATCCATCTGTCAATGGAGGGGACACAGGTTTGATCCCTGGTCCGGGAAGATCCCACAGGCAGTGAGCAACTAAGCCCGCAAGGCACAACTAGAGAGTCTGTGTGCCGCCAAGATCCTACAGGACGCAATGAAGATCTGATGCAACCAAAGAAAGAAAGAAAATGTACAGGTTTTCTCTGTCTTTGAAAACTTAAAAAAAAAAAAATTATTTACTAGGCCAGAAGGAAATCCATGACAAAAGTGGAGCTTTTACAAATCTAGAAAAAAGGAATACTTCCCCGGTAAAATAAAAAACTGCCAAAAATAAATAAAATAAAAAATGACATGGCCAAAATTAACTAGCGAACCAGTGGAAAACCTAAAAAGACTAATTACCATTGATGAGCAAAATTAATAAATAAAATCTGCCACGGACAGAGCACCAGGTCCAGAAGGTTTCTCAGGAGGCTGAATTGCAGATGCCGTTAGAA
>NW_011491618.1:1258963-1262567 GCF_000754665.1 Bison bison bison | reverse complement strand
ACATGTCCCCCATAGAACCCTGCATTGGAATTCACCACAGAATAGTGTAACTGTCATTTACTTGTCAGTCGCTCCTTCTGGAATGGAAGCTACCTTCAGGCAGGGACCACCTCTGATTTTTCATCGTCTCCAGTGCCTGGTAGCATTACCTGCTTTTTACTGAATCAAGAGATGTGGAAGCGAAAAAGTGCATCATAAATGTCAGCGTACGCTGGGACAACCCTATGTCTATAAAACTCCCCAACATGTAAGCCTAGGAAAGCAGAATGGATGGAGAGAAACCAAAAACCTGAATCATTAGATTGAAATCCCCCCATTATCCAAATATTTGTAATGGGGTTAAACTATCTTTCACCCCACTGCAGTACTCTTGCCTGGAAAATCCCATGGACGGAGGGGCCTGGTAGGCTGCAGTCCATGGGGTCGCTAAGAGTCAGACACGGCTGAGCAACTTCACTTTCACTTTTCACTTTCATGCTTTGGAGAAGGAAATGGCAACCCACTTCAGTATTCTTGCCTGGAGAATCCCAGGGATGGGGGAGCCTGGTGGGCTGCCGTCTATGGGGTCGCACAGAGTCAGACACGACTGAAGCGACTTAGCAGCAGCAGCAGCAAACTATCTTTATGGGCTTTCCTGGTGGCTCAGATGGTAAAGAATCCGCCTACAATGTGGGAGACCTGGGTTCTATCCCTGGGTGGGGAAGATCCCCTGGAGAGGGTTATGGCAACCCACCCCAGTATTCTTGCCTAGAGAAACTGCACGGACAGAGGAGCCTGGTGGGCTATAGTCCATGGGTCAGAAAGAGTTGGACATGACTGAGCAACTAAGCACACACACACAAATTATCTTTATAGGGGGAACGTGCATGCTCACTCGCTTCAGTCATGTCTGACTCTGCAATCCCATGGACTGTAGCCCTCCAGGGTCCTCTGTCCATGGGATTCTCCAGGCAGAATGTGAAGGGAAAGTGAAAGTCGCTCAGTCGTGTCCGACTCTTTGTGACCCCATGGACTATGGCATTCTCCAGGCCAGAATACTGGAGTGGGTAGCCTTTCCCTTCTCCAGGGGATCCTCCCAACCCAGGGATGGAACCCAGGTCTCCTGCATTGCAGGCAGATTCTTTACCATCTGAGCCATCAGGGAAGCCCCACCTAGATCCAGCTCCAAATCGCTCCAACACTCTGCTGTGGAACAGTGACTGTCTTCTGATCATCAGGTACCCCCAGTCATGATCATGGGCTTTCCTGTGCCCAGGACGTGACAGTGACCAGCCATCAGGGCTGGCATTCGGTACCAACTGCCCATCCTCTCCCACTATTGGATCAACAGCTCCAGGAAGAACAGAGCAAATAGAAATAGGGTGAAGCAAGCTGCAGAGCTCAGGGAGGAAGTGGGGAGGCAGGTGGGCTTGCCAGGAGATTGTCTCAGGAGGCCTGGGGGCTGAAGGGAGCCAGGTGAGACCCGGGCTGGGGGTGGGGGGACCCCCCAGCGACAACAGCCTGCAGGGCTGGAGGCTATGCCTCTCCGCCTTGGGAACAGTGGGCAGGGAGGGCTCTCAGTGGCCAGCAATGTTGGTAAGCATGGAGGGGGGGTCCCTAGGACCTACTCTTTCACAAACCAGGTCATAGGCTGGGCAGTGGGGCTCTCAGGTTAGCTTGGGGCTGCAGGTGAGTCACGGGGAGGGTGAGTTCAGGCCAGGTGTAAAGAAACCAGCTGGGCCACTCTAGGACAGCTATCCTAACTGGGCAGTGGGGAGAGCTGTTAGAAGGGAGGGCGGACAAGTGGACGCATGAGTCCCTCCACTTGGCCTCTGCTCCTCTGTTCTGACCACCCCTTCCTTTTCAGAAGCCCCCCTCCCGCCAGCTGGTCCCAAAGTGGGATCCAGCTGGGTCTGCCCAAGGCCAGTTCCCTCATCCCGGTCACAGCTCCCTGGGGCTGCCCTTGGAGTCTGTCCCACGGAGTGCGGGGCCGGGATCCGGAGAGGAGGGCAGGGCACGTGGCAGCAGGGGTCACTGGGTGGGTTCTCTTCTGGAGTGGGCTCACAGAATGATCAGGAGGGGACGCAGGAGGGTGTGGGAAAACCGCCGTGGCGCGCCCCTCCTCCCCCAGGGTCCCGACTCCAGGGCACATTTCCTGGTCACTCACCGGTCTGGCCAAGGAGGAGGAAGGAGAGCCCTGGGGCTCCTAGCCGTCTGGAAGCTGCTTAGGTGCGGCGCCTCCTGGGCCGTTTGCCTAAGACGCTGCGGAGGCTGGGGCTGTGACCCCTTCCTCCCAGTGGCCAATGCCCGGCGGCAGGGGCGGGCCCCAGTCCAGGTGGCCGGCCTGGCCCTTCCCACCTCTGAGTTGTTCTAGGGCGCGGTGGTGACCACACCCTGAAATCCCCGGGGCAGAACGGCCCCTGGCCCAGGGGTGGGCCCCGCAGTCTCTGGGGAGGAGTCACAGAGGCCCCTTCCGGGTTCCCAGACTGCCTCCTGGCAGCATGTGTGCGTGGGGGGGGCCGGGAGGACCGGTGGTCCTCCACTTTCCTCCCCCTCCTCCCTCTCTCCCTCCTCGGAAGGGGTGCTTCTACTTCTCTCCTGTTATTACTGTTTAGTTACCGATTGTGTCCGACCCCATGGACTGTAGTCTGCCAGGCTCCTCTGTCCCTGGGATTTCCCAGGCAAGAACACTGGAGCAGGTTGCCATTTCCTTCTCCAGGGAATCTTCCTGGACCAGGGATTGATAGTGTCTCCTGCATTGGCAGGCGGGTCCCTTATCACTGAGCCACCAGGGAAGGCCCTCTACCCTCTCCTGGGACATCTCATTCTCCCACCTCACCATCAGGCACAGAGAATTCCTGCCTCCTCCCTGCCCCAGTGCCCACGACATGGCTGGGCACATACCGGGCACTCTGAAAGGTGAATACCTGTTTGCCTTGGGCTTGTACTGTCCTTGCTGAGGGGAATGGGGCGGCCAAGCCTGAAAGCCGCCTGGCCGAGACTCAGCCTAGGATTCAGAGTGGGGTTTGGGGCCTGGAGGAATGCATCTGGTCTTGAAGCTGCCTCCTCCTGGCTGTGTGACCTTTGGTCAGTCACTAAACCCCTTTGAACCTCTGTCTGTCTGTACTCTGGGCAAATGTGGGGTGTGCCCAGGCCTGCCTTCCGAGCCACTGGGAATATGAGTTTTTTTTAAAATATGGAACACTTCACGAACTTCCGTGTCATCTTTGCTCAGGGGCCATGCTAATCTCCTCTGTATTGTTCCAATTTGAATTTATGCGCTGCCAAAGTGAGCATTGGGAGGGTGAGAGCTCACAGGATGAGTGAGAGCTCATGGAACTGTTAGCCCCTTTGAGACAGGGGCTGTCGCGTCTTCCCAGGCTGTGTGTCCCAGTGGCCAACCCACAGCATGCGTTCACTACATGCTAGCCTAGCTGGGTGACTGGTGAAATGCCCCATGTGGTAGAGGCTTCTCGCTTCTAGGGGCGCCAGTCCCTGCCTCTGCCGATCATCCTGCCCTCCTCACCACCCTCTCCCCTTGTCCGATGGTCCACCCACTGGACACTGTCCCCACCTGCTCTGATGACCCCACGTCACCTCCACCCACACATGCCTCTCCCTCCTC
>NW_011491618.1:1254938-1258863 GCF_000754665.1 Bison bison bison | reverse complement strand
CCCCCCCTCCTCCCCCCCTTCGCTCCCAGCCTCTGCTCCTCACTCCTTTCTCCTGGGGTGGAATCTCTTCAACTACCTCCTCGCCATCCTCTGCCTCCCTGTCTTCCTGCCCCTCTCAGGAGATTCTGGGGAGCCTCCACCCAAGATTTACACCCACACCTGGCCACATAGCATCTCCCCTCTCTGCCTAGCTTCTGAGAATTGTCTATACTCTGCACCTGTGTCCTCAACCTTCATTCCTCTGACCCTTTGCTCTCTGCCTTCAGCAACCCCTGGACCAACTCCTGATAAGATAGCCGCTGACCTTCTGGTGGCCACTTCCAATAAAGCCCAATGACCTTTATCTCACTTTCTCTTTTCTTCTGGACGCTCCTTGGCTTTTGGGCCAGTGCTCTGCTGCTTTCCCTTCTTGTTCCCTGACTGTTCTTTCCTCTTTCGCTCTTCTCTCCTCCCTCTATTGCCCAAACACTGTGGCCCCAGGGCTGTCTCGAATGCGGTGGCCCCAGGACTGTCTCAGGCGCTCTTGTCCACCCCTATCGCTCCACTATCACACGCTGAGGGCCTCCTCCTGGGCAGCAGTCCTAGCTGTCCCGCACTGGAGCCAGGCAAGGACAGAGTGAGCATCGCCTGTTTCCTCCACCACCTCCTCCCCGGTTATCCAGGCCGCAAACAGCACCACTGCCAGTGCCAGAGTGCACACTGGGAGACTGGAGCTCCTCCTGATATCCTGCTCACCCCTCTCAGCCCATTGGCCACCAGGTCCCACCCAGCCTACCTCCCAAATCTCCCGCCACCACTGCATGCCTGGGAGACCGCAAAGGTCCTCATCATTCCTCAAGGCCCAGCCGCAGGGGTCTTCCCTCAATCCCCTTCTCCTCTCTGCTGAGAGCCTTCCAATGGCTGCAGAATAGAGCCCAAATTCCTGCCGAGAGCCCATGAGTCCCTGCTCAGCAAGACACCATCCACTCCCAACCCCACACTCTCATCCCTGAGCCCCACCTGTAAGGTCCCAAAGGTGCCACATCTTCTCGCACCTCACCTCTGCCCACGCACCTCAGCACCTCGACTGTAGCTCCATCACAGACGGCCTGTGCCCCACACTGAAGATCTGTCCCCTCTTGCCAGTCTCCCAACCCAGACAATGAGTCCCCCAGAGCTGGAGCTGTGCCTCGGCCGCCTTTAAATCCAAAGGCTCACCTGGTGCTTGGCAGGTGTTCCATCAATTCACTTAGTGAATGGAGGGGAAAGCTGGGAACTTTCTCCTCCAAGGAGATTACAGGCAGGCTCACATTTCAGGAAACTCCTTCTCTAAGTGCTGCTGTGAACAGACAGCAGGGTGGGACTTCCTTCCCAGGAAGGAACCAACTCCCCTGCTCTGGAGTTTGTCCTGGATGGAGTGTCAAGGGAGGCCGACAGCTGACACTCAAATAAAACATGGCCACGGGGACCGTGGTCTTATTCCCATTACACCGGGGAGGAAACAGGACCAGAGATGCTAAGTGATTTGTTCAGGTCACACAGTGAATTAGGGCCAGAGCTGAGACTGAGCAGAGCATCTCGGTGGTAAACCCAGGTCTCCGGCAGACACCTCAGATCCTCCCTGTACAAGCCCTACCCCTTACCCTGATCATCTATATGTCCACCTACTCCTAACACACCACTGCAGCTGGAGGTGCCGGAGGCTCGCGGCGGAGACGCTGGCTGCTGGGATGACTTTTCTTTGAGCTCAGGAGGTACTGGGATCTGGGCGGGAGGTCTTCTACCACTGTGGTCCTGGGCTCTGCTGTGATGCCCCTTGGGCAGACTTGCAGAGCCCGGGTTCATGGTTAAGGGAGCTGCCTCTCCTTGTCCCTCCTCAGCACATTCCGTAAGGCTCTGGCCCAGGCTCGATGCCAGGAGCTGGGGTTCAGAGAGCGAGGCCAGTCCCCCACCTCCAGAAGGGAGGAGTGCACCTCCAAGAGCCAAATAGATATTCCCACCATCACAAGGACAGAGAGTGTGGAGAGGCGCGAGAGCCTGCGGAAGAAACGGAGCGGCGCCGGGGGCAAGGAGAGCAGGCGTGCAGCCATATATTCCAGAGAAGATGGAACAGATAGATGGTGGGCTGGCAGAGGCGTTTGGCGCAAGGGTCACCCTCCACCTCCTCAGCTCTCTCCCCTCAGGGTCCTTGATCTCTTTCCTTGCACGCCGCACGTTGTTCCCCATTCTGGCCACCAGAGGGCGGGCTACCCCTTGCAAAAACTGTAGCAAAGGTGGAGCCGGCCCGGAGGAAAAGATACCCAGTGGGACCTCAGCCAGTCTTGGCAGACCGCCTACTACGTGTCAAGCACTTCCACGCTTCACCTCTTTTAAGGCTCTCAACAACTCGAATCCTTTGATATTGTTCTGCGTGTACACAAGAGGGCATCGTGGCGGGGTGAGTGAAGTGACTCGTTTAGCAGCTGGCACGTGATCCAGCAGAGTCAAATTCGAGTCTGTGTAGCCTCAAATCCTGAACACTGCACCATAAGACCAGGAGGAGGGAAGACCCGGGGCCTTGCAGATGGGGACGGTGCATCCTTCCTCTGGGCATCCCAGACTCAGTCTCCGCACGTGGCAGGCATCAATATTTATTATAATCATATTGGGTCCAAAAAAGGAAATCAGAGACTCACAAGTTTCAGGAGTCATCTCTCCACCGTCCCCTAGCCTCTTGGTCTAAACGCAAACTGAGACTCTGAGTGAGGAAGTGGATTGCCCATAAGTAAACAGCTGCGGCAGATGTCAGAAGGGGGCCTGTGCACTGCCCCCCTCCCCCACATCTTTCCCGGAAAAGTCCCTAAACTTGAAGAAGTCCGGGCCAGCAAAGGATTTTGAGGTTGTAAGAGTTTTTAAAACGTGCCCCTATTTTAAAAATAATATTTAAATATTATTTCAGAAATCCCCAAATTTACATAACCAGATTCTGAGGCAAAAAAGAACATCCTCACTATAACTGGACTTATTTCTGAAACAAACCCATCGAAATTAAAAAAAAAAAAAAAGAGGAACTAAAATGTTGGAACCAGACAAAAAAGGAAGCAGACCCCTGACTTTCACATCCATTATCTCCTCCGAAGCCCAAGCTCATGTGAGAAACGCGAGGCAGGTAGAGCCGGCGGCGGCACTCTGCTACCATCCCTTATTTCATTCCAGATGTGTTTTGGAATGGTTTGGATTTTAGAAAGGTAACGGGCCCGCACCTGCTACAGGGGACATAACGCTCGCAGCAAGGCTTGAGCGGCACCGTATGATCGGGTTTACTTGCTCTTCTACAGCAAAACTTGAATATTCACACTATTAAGGCTGCCCACGGCCGCACATGGGCTCAAGTTAAATTCTACCGTTAACTGAGTTACAGAAGCCCTTTGAGCTCCAGGGAGCTTTGGCATTTGGGAACTGCAGATAAGAAATCTTGAGTAAGCCTGTACCCCTCTGGTTTCGTGGTTGAGCAAGTTAGGCTCGGCGTGAGCGAGTTGGTCTAAAGCCGGCAGACACAGCTGCTCCGTCGAGCCGGGACTTAAGGCTCAGGGGGTCTCCCAGCGTCCGGGCTCTTGGAGGGTGGGAGCAACCCCCGCCCCGGTCTCCCCGCTCCCGGCTCCCGTTAGCGTACCTGCTCCGGCCGCTGCTCCGTCGGCGGGTCGCGCACGTCCTGGATGGCCTCGTAGACGTTCTCGGAGTCGCTGCGCGCCAGGGGCCGCGGGCACACCCATGAGCCGGCCACGCTGCAGGCCTTGAAGCCGCCTCCGCTCCCGAGGAGGCCGGCAGGGGGCGCGGCGGTGCGGGCCAGGTCGTCCAAGGACTGCGCGGGCCGCACGGGCGCCGCGGGCCGCGTGTACAGGCAGGCGGCGAGCCAGGCGCCAGGCTTCGACGCTGAGTGGCCGCGCCCGGTCGAGCTCGGCCGCAC
>NW_011491618.1:1250702-1254574 GCF_000754665.1 Bison bison bison | reverse complement strand
ATACTCAAAGGGATGCTCCACCAGCACGTAGACGTCCCCCTCGACGTCCGCCGCCATCGCGGCCGCCGCGTGTCCCTGTGGGCGACGAGGAGGAGGGGCGCGGAGGTCAGGGCCGCCGAGAGGGCCGCGCTCCGCACAGGGGAGCCCGAAGACTTCGAGTCCCGAAGCTACGATCGTGTACGTTCGGGCTTCGGTTTTCCTATCTCGAAAACGCGGGGCTTGGACGAAATAATCTCTACGGTTTTAATTCTTACACGCAGCGATGGAATTAAGACAGCCCTTTCATTCTGCGGCCTGGAGTATAAAATTCTATCCCTCGGTGGGGAGATGGTGGTTAACACCGGTCCGGCTTTAAAGCCAAGGAAGCTTTAAGGCTGGTTGGGGGGGACATCACGTGTGTATAAAAATTGGGCCTCAGTTTCCGCATTTGTAAAGTGGGAAAAATAGCCCATACGTCCATCCCGCCCTGTCCCGACACTTCCAGGAGCCCTCAGGGAATCGCGTCCTTGGCAGCTCCTATCGTCCCAGCCACCCACCAAGGCGCGTGAGCCCCAGGCCCGAGGGGGACAGAGTTGGGGCGCAGGTTCTGGGAGCGGCCCCCGCTTCGCTCTACTCTGGGAGTGTCCCTGCCCTGCTTAGTCCAAGGGCCTTGGCATAAGGGGCCGCGACTGCCAAGGCCGGGGAAACCGGTTCTCTTGGTTTTTCTCTTTCCTTTCCCAGCGGCTTAGCCACAGACGTGACCCCGGAGCCCCGCCCGCCCAGACCGACCAGCACCTCCCCCTGCGCTCCGGCTCCCACCTCCACGTCCAGAGAGAGGCTTGGCCCTTGCGGCCTGCCCTCTGCCCTGCGGTCTCTATATTGCCCCACGAGAGTGGCCCCTAGAGAATGCACTCTTTGATAGTGACTATCCGTGCGGTGTACCCAAGGGACCCCTAAAGTTATCCCGGAGTGAACACCACAACCCACTCTCCTTCTCGCAGGCTCAGCCTGGACCCTGGTGTGTCGGGGGAGCGGCGTCACAGCCCAACTGGAAGCCCGTCTGTGAGGCTGGTCCCTCCAAGCCTTTACATCGGCCACATCGACTGCCCCACGATGGTGACCTGGGACCAAGCAGGTGCAGGTGGAAGCTCGGCCTCTGGTTGAGTCTGAGCGACCCAAGGCACAGGGTCTGGCCGCGGGGCGCCTAGCGCTCCTTCTCTACTTTCTCAAACTTTCCTCGACGGGGAAAGAGTGTAAACTGAGCCACTGAGCTCACTGGGCCCTGGACGCGGGGTCCTTAAGCTGACTGCAGCTAAGCCAACCAAACTTAAGGAGGACAACCTTCTCTCCACCTTCCCCCGGACCCCTTGCCTCTCACTTACGTCGGCAGGGCGGGCCTCTCGGAGCCCATGGGCGGGCTGGGTGGAGCCGGAGGATGGATGCAGGTTAGGGCCCTGCCATCTCCTTGGGCGGGGCTTCAGACGGCTTGGCTGGAGAGACTTTAGGGAGCTGGAGCTGGCAAGGAGAGCAAAGAAGGTGAGGGACGCTTGGAAGCACCGCCTTCAATTCCCGAAGCGGCGGTGTCTGGGAGGGGCGGGGCGGAGCCTGAAGAAATCCGCCTAGGCCGGTGGGGCCTTGGAGGCGGGACCCAAGCAGAAGGCCTGAGGGAGGGGCAAGGGCAGGGAGGGCTGCGGCCGAAGGGGCACGGAAGGTTCACGAGTGGAGCCAAGGGAGGGTAGGGTCCGGCCCCTGCCGCGCCCCACCCCCACGCTCGGGATACGGCTTCCAAGAGGCTCTGCGTCCCGCGGACGTGATGTTTCGGGACTGCTCGACCCGGCTTGACATCTAGCCCGAGCGTCCCCAGTCCTAGCAAGGCTATTTGCATCCTGAACCATCCGGATTGCAGGCACTGCCGCTCCGGTCCCATCCTCGTCCTCCCCAGGCCCTTTTCGAACTCAGCTCGGCCAGGCCTCGAAAAACTTGGAGTGGGGTTCCCACTGCAGAGACGCTCCCCGGAGCGCGGGGTCACTGGTTGGGTGGGGAGGGGACCCAGTTCTCGTCTCCTTCCCCGATCCTGGGGGGAGCGAAGAGGAGAGGGATCAGGGGAGCGGGGAGGGTCCTTGGAGCGCGAAGACCGACCCTTCACCAGGAGGTGCCCTGCGTCCACGGCTTGGGAGACAGACAAGAGTCACAGCGGCGCCCACGCCTGGGTCGACGCAGAGGACCTGGACCTGGGCCCCTCCTGCCCCAGGACGGCGGGCAGTCCTTCGCCTCCCACCTCCTCCTGAGCGAGGGCAAGATCCGTCCCGAGCCGCGCTCCTCCCAAGACCGCTCAGCTCCGGCTCCTGCGCCTTGCGCGAAGGGTGCTTGGTGCTGCCGGGTGAGGACCCCGCCACCTGCAGTCCCCCTCCCCACCCCAGATCAGCACTCCCGCCCAGTCCGGCCGGGCCCTGGCACCTCGGTGTCCGCTCGCTGGCCTCGCCTCCACTTGTCCTGGCAGGCGCGCGGGGGGCTCGGCGTCCGGTGCTTCCTCCTCCACCGCCCAGCTCCCGCGCTGCCCTGTTTCCTGTTCAACAATATAGTGAGGGAGGCACCGGCGGAGAGCACCCGGCAGAACTTCCTCCCGGGGCTGGGGCTGCGGCTGCGAGAGACAATCCCCGGTGTCCTGGCTTCCTGTCCTCTCTGGGACGGGCCAGCGCCCGAGGAGCGCAGACGCCACCCCCTTCCCCTGCACCTCCCGGGGATTCTGGGCCACACCTGGCTGTCTCCTGGAGGAAGGCAGCAGAGCCAGGACGGTGGGATGAGCGAGGAGGAAGGCGGGCCAGATTTCCCTCCACCGCTGCTCTACTCCATCCCCTTTCCCCTACCTCCTGGCCTGGATCCTTGTGGGGGAGGAGCCCCCCCTCCCCGACCCCCAGCCAATCCGTCAAAGCTCAGAGCAACCTCCTGGGGTTGAACTCAAGATGCTCACCTTATCTCTGCATCTCAGTTTGCTTTCCTGTAAACTGGGGACAGTAACACCTACTTCATAGGATTGTTGTTGTTCAGTCACTAAGTTGTGACTCTCTGTGACCTCATGGACTGCAGCAGGTCAGGCTAACGTATTGTTATCATCGCATTGTTAAGAACACACATCTGATGAATTATTATTATCACTAATTTTATTATGAGATGAGCCCTCCTCTTTGGGGTTGAATTGGGGTCCTCAAACCCCCCATCTGCTATCCTCCTTTAGGCAGGAGGGGGAAGGGAGAAACAAGTATTCTCAGAAACACCTTGCTAAGGATGGACGACTGAATCCAAAGGCAGCACATTGGCCGTGTGCTCTTCTGGGTCCTGCCTCTACACACCAGGTCCCTCAAGGCTCCTCTGGGCCCACCACCTCCTGCCCTCAAGGGAAGCTGGGGCTCATGCGATGGGCAGAGGGTGCTCCCTCAAAGGCCGAAAGGCTGCTTCAAGGACAGGAAACTGCAGACATGAATCTTTCAGTCCCAAGTTCCTGCACCCTGATTTCCCTGGGAATTAGCCTGTTTCCTTCTTCTGTCTTTACAAGAGCAGCAGTGGGCTTCCTCCTGCAGGCCCTCCCCACCCCCCAGACTTCTGCTGGAACTTCAGAGGAAAGCTGGCAGCCAAGGCCAGCTGGAGCCCTAAAACCATGAGCCCTGAATCTGGCCCTGCTCACAAGCCTTTCCTTCCTGAGCCTCTTTCTCACCTTGGATGACCAGTGGGAAATGGTTTCACATGTTCCAGTGTCAGGGGTCTGTGCTTTGACATTTAAGGAACAGGAAAGAAGCCATCACAGTGGGATTCCAGGCATTAGCTTCAGTTACATGAGTGTATGTGAATAAACCTTCCCAAAGGCCCTGAAATCCTACCCCAAGGCCGGGGGCGGG
>NW_011491618.1:1249556-1250585 GCF_000754665.1 Bison bison bison | reverse complement strand
GGGTGGTTGGGGAGGCTGACTCAGAGGAGAGGCAAGGGTGGGGGACAGACTGAAGAATTACTTCTACTATTCTCCATGCTCACTCCTGGCACACAAGCCCCCTGCTTGCAATGTTTACCTATAACCACCCCCCTCCAGCCCTCCCCTGTGCCCAGGGACTGACTGAGAACAGTGGAGGCTATCAGACATTATCTGAGGGCCTGTGGTCTCCCCCAGTCAGTGGAAGCTTTCAGATTCAGAAACCAGACCACAGATTAGAAACAGCAGGTCTTTACTGCAAAATCACTCAAAAGTCACATGGCCGCAGTTCCTTCAGTACATGGCAAAGCACTTCTCAGGGCCAGGGCCCTGCACTAGAAACAGTTTATTGCATAAAACAAAATTTTAAAAATAGTGTGGGCACTACTGAGGTTCATACCAGCTTCCCACTGGAGGTGAGGAAGGTGAATCAACTCATCTGAAAGCATCAGCAGCTTTTTGGTGGTGGGGAGGGAGGCGGTCAGCTTTAATGCTACTGGTCTCGGAGAAGGTGGGGAGTGTGGCGTGCCAGGCCCCGCTGAACCAAAGTGGGCTTCTCCAGGGCCTCACTCCTGCTGCCGCCTAGGGATCTTCTGGGATACAGAATACACTCACAGGGCTGGGCTCAAGCAGTGCTGCCCACCCCAGGACCACCAATTCTGGCTCTGATCAGGCTGTGTTTCTGGTGGAGCATTAATCCTGGCTGGGGGCGGGGGTGGGGCTAAGGACCCACTTCCTGGTTTAGGAGGCTTTGGTACAGGTGTGCACCATCTTCTGTGATGGGGACAAAGAAGCTGTGTGACAGCCCCTTCCCTGACCCGCCCACCACCTCCTCCTCTCTATTGCACAATTTATCCAGCTCCACAGGGCTAGGCAGGTGACTCAGCAGCCGAATCACCCCAAGGGAGAGGTGGCAGTGGGTTTGTCTCTTGACAGTGAAGGTGGATATCTACCTGAGGCCTCCTATCTCAGCTGAGCACAGAGAAGATGGTCAGGGGGGTCCGAGGGCTG
>NW_011491618.1:1240207-1249175 GCF_000754665.1 Bison bison bison | reverse complement strand
GTGTTCCTGAAATGCGTCTGCAGCAGCCCCCTGCCCATCTGGCTGCCAGTCGGGGGTAGGAGTGAGGAGGGCAGAGGGCTGAGGGGTGGGCTAGATGACGACCCTTCCCTGGACCAAGGAAGGCTCAAAGTGCTGACAGTGCTGGTTCTGAGTCATAGCCCTCCTCCTTCGGGCCCAAGATCCCAGGCTATAGGAGAGCCGCAGCAGGGGTGGGGAGTGGGTTTTGACACAGAGAAATTGAAGGGCTTTTCAGGTGGAGGGGGGACCAGGGAGCAGGTGGGGGCAGAGGAAGGGAAAGAACGTGGTCCTCAGGACTGAGCCTGCCTGGCCCACGGCAGTTTGGCACGTTGTACAGGAGCTGTCAGCAGCAAGCGCCCAGTGAGGGCGAAGGAAAGGCACCCGCCAGCTGGTGGGCTCTGTCCTGGGGGGCCTGTCCAGCCACCACCCACCTCCAGGCTGGGCCTGAGCGGTTTCTACACATTTGCTCAGGGTGAGAATGCCTGGATTTCTTGGGTGACTTGTGGAGGGTCAAGAATAAAAAAATATTTTCTGTCGAAATATGAAGGGAAAAAAATCCACCTTAAAAAAACTAGACCTTTTAATCAGGAATGTGGAATTGAAAATGCTCCCCAAGTCTTGTTTCCACAGTGTTGAACAGCCCTCATGGGGATGGGGTGTCAGTGAGGGGTGCTGGGCTGATTAGTGCAAAGGCCCCCTCCTCCCACACCGTCGGACAGGGGGCACCTGCTGGTGTCCGTGCCTCCTGGAGCAGATAGGTGGGGGATAGGAGGTGTCATCAGGGGCTCCTGGGGCTCCCTCTCATAGGCCAGTCCTCTGGTCTCATCTGAGAGTCTTCCTGGCTCTGTGACACCTTGAGAGTGTGGCCAGGCTGGTGGCCAACCTGGCTGGGATGGCTGAGCCCCGGGTCCCGGGTGGGGACAAGAGGTGGGATTAGGTGAGACTGTTCTGCTCCTGGTATTTGCGCCGGCGGGCACAGCGGGGGCAGCCCTTCTTGACCACGGCCTGGCAGGTCTGGTGGAAGACGGTCTTGCATTCGATGCACCTGGGAGAAAGCCGCAAGCGTTGCTGGGACCTCGAGCCTCCGGGGCTCGAGGCTGGTCGGTGCTCCTGACCAGAGCCGGCCACCCAAGGCACTGCCTCTCCATCCTGGGACAAAAGGTTCTCGCCGCAGTGCTGATCTCTAAGCCCCACGATGCACACCGATGCCCTCTATTGTATTTCCCTTCTTATAAATACTACCGAGACTCACTGATTTCCTTGCCTGTGTTTCAAACACTCTACGATTTAAAAAACTCAGCCCCAGGTCTGTTCGGGGGGGTCGAGTTTGGGTCTGGGGACATCTGCTGAAAATGAACGGATGCTCCCACCGGCTCAGTTTTCCACTCCCACATGGGTTGGAATGGAAGTTTGATGGAGGCCTCTTTCCATTTAGAGGCTTCTGATAATGAGTGATGACTGGGGACAATCATTACGGGGCAGAGGCAGTGGCAGGTACTGCCCACCAGGTGCCCACTTTGTGTCCGGCCTTGTGCCAGCACTCCAGGCCAGTAACTCACCCAGCCCCTCCTCCACCTGTTTGCAGAGGACAAAAGTGAGGTCCTCCCCACGCAACTCAAAGGGCAGCAGCTACCTCTTCCCTAGGAAGACGGGTGGCTCGGGGGAGGCAGGGAGTCCTGTGAGGGCTTGGCCTGTCCCCCTCGCAGTGGCACCTGGGACTTGCCCCCCACCCAGGGGTGGGAGTGGTGGGGCAGGGTGGCCGGCATGGCGTCTGCGTACCTGACTGTGGTGTCAAACTCAAAGGGAAAGATGATGTCATGGTGGTGGCAGATCTGGCAAATGAAGCCGCGCTGGGTGCACAGGTCACAGTGGTAGACGTGCTGGGAGGCAAACTCGATCAGGGCCTTGAGGAAGCCTTCGTACACCCCGTCCGCGATCTGTGGAGGGCAAGTGCCGGCCGCCAGGCCTTCTGAGAGGCCGTGCCATGCCCGAGGCCGTCTGCAGAATGTGGCCTGCTGCTCCTCCTGGCGCCCTGCCTGGAGCATTCCTACCCCAAGAGGAGTTTCCTTCCACTTGGGCAAGCAAACCTCCCCGAGTGAGGCCGAGCCATGCAGGTGTGCAGTCCCTGTGCACAGAGGAATCCACTGTCCCCTCCCTCGAGGAAGGGAATGTCCCAAACCCTCACCCTCCCTACGCCCTCGCAACCTGGAAGGCAGCTGAGCCCTGTGATGCTGGGCTTGGCTGTGGTGCCTGCCTGTCCCAGTGGGACCGAGGGCTCAGTCACTGCCCCAGGAAGCGTGGATGGCTGGACACCCATTCTGAGCTGCTGAAAGGCTGAAGATGGGACGTCTTGCCTCAGTAAACTGCAGCCAGCAGCCCCTGCCCCAACATCTCCCTTTCTGATTTCTCCAGGAATAAGTTTCTAGGAATTAGGTTCCTCTGGGCTTCCCTGGTGACTCAGATAGTAAAGAATCTGCTTGCAATGTAGGAGACACGGGTCCCATCCCTGTGTTGGGAAGATCCCCTGGAGAAGGGAATAGCAACCCACTCTCATATTCTTGCCTGGACTCTTTGCTATCCTATGGACAGAGAGCCTGGCAGGCTACAGTCCATAGGGTCGCAAAGAGTCGGACCTGACTGAGCGACTAACACACACCTCAGGGGTGGCATTCTCACCTGCTGGAGGTCGGCGACACTGTACTTGTGAGGCGACTCCAAGAGATAATTCCTGTGGTTGAGCCTTCAAAGAAAAGACAAGAGGCTCCTCAGAAGGAATTTGGGCCCACCTGTGTTTGCGTTCATTCCCTCAGCACCGCTAAGCAGGGAGAAACAGCTCCAGCCTGGGCTCGGGACCCGGACTCCAGGTGCCCAGCTGCCAGGACCTTGGGCAAGTTCCTTAACCTCTGAACCTCAGGTTTCCTCACCTGAGCAAGAGAGCTCTTTTCGGGATTAAATAATTTATTTAAAGCATTTAACACAGTGCCTTGTACATAGTAAATAAATAATTATTAACCATAGTTGATAGCATTGTATCGTATAATTGAAATTTAAGAGCAGAACTCAAATGTTTTCTCTCTCTCACACACACACACTATACAGGTTGCTCAGATGGTACAGAATCTGCCTGCAATGCAGGAGATGCAAGTTCAATCCCTGGGTCGGGAAGAACCCCAGGAGGAGGAAATGGCAACCCACTCCAGTATTCCTGCCTGGAGAATTCCATGGACAGAGGAGTCTGGCGGGTTACAGTCCTTAAGGACACAAAGAGTTGGGCACGACTGAGTGACTAACACTTTCACTGTTCATATATACATATATATATAATATATATATAAAATATGTGAGGATGATGGATGTGTGAATTAATAAGATGGGAGGAAGTCTTTCATAGAATTGCTATTGCTAAGTCACTTCAGTCGTGTCCAACTCTGTGTGACCCCACAGACGGCAGCCCACCAGTCTTCCCCGTCCCTGGGATTCTCCAGGCAAGAACACTGGAGTGGGTTGCCATTTCCTTCTCCAATGCATGAAAGTGAAAAGTGAAAGTGAAGTCGCTCAGTCGTGTCCGACCCTCAGCGACCCCATCGACTGCAGCCTTCCAGGCTCCTCCGTCCATGGGATTTTCCAGGCAAGAGTACTGGAGTGGGGTGCCATTGCCTTCTCCGTTCACAGAATAATCAATCATATATCAAATCATCACAAAAATACTATAAATATGTTACAACTTTGTAAATTATACTCAATAAAGTTGAAAAAAAATTTTAAGATACTTTAAAAAGTCTATTTAAAAAATAATGAAGAGGCTCCCGGGAGGAGCCTCCACAGTTCTGCGGTTCTGGGTCCACGCCCCAGCGCACCACGTGACTGGTGTCAGCACCACGTGACCCGGGGCCAGCCCTCGCGGCCCCGCCCAGCTCCCGCGCAGCACGCGGCTTTTGAAAAAATAAATAAATAAATAAATAAAAAATAATGAAGAGGAGGACAATGAAAGCTAACGCTTGGAGCCAGGAACTGGACTAAAAGCTTGATATATATTAATTCATTTAATTCTCACAAGAATCCTGTGAGGTTGACACTATTATAACCCTCATTTTGAGAAGAGGAAATGGAGGCACAGAGAAGTTAAAGAACTTGCCTGTGGTCACACAGCTAGTAAGAGGCACAGCTGGAGTCTGAAAGCAGCAGTCTGGCTCCAGAGCCTGCATCCTTATCTCCCAGGTGAATGCCTAGAGGCTGTTATTAATAGCTATTGTCATTACTGCCACCATCACGTACCAGGGACAGTGCTGGGGACAGAAATGCACCAGATGTGGCTTTTGCCTTCCTATTGTAGCCCCTGGTCTAGCTTAGGGACAGACATTTAAGCATCTGGTTTTGGCGCTCTGGGAGAGGAGCTGTGGTGTCCTGAGTGCACAGATCCCATTTCAGAGGTGGGGGTGGGGGGCAGAGGACAAGGGCTCAGCTGCCACCAGCCTGGCTCTAGTTTCCACCTCACCAATGGCAGAGATCCCAAAGGTTACATCCTGAGAGATGGACAGGAAACACCTGCAAAAAATTCCTGCCTGGCCTTGCTGTGTGTCTGTGCGGTAGTGGGGCTGGGGGGAGAATTCCCCGGTCTGAGGATGCGCGGGAGCCTGCCCCCAGGTTGCTCTGGACATCTGGAGGCAGGAAGGTGCCCAGGCGCGCGGCATCTGGAGTGGGTGCTTGACTGTGCCCACCCCAGGGCACGGCCCCGGTTCTAGGAGGAACCCCACCCAGGGCCGAGATGGCAAGCTCCACCAGGCAGCCCACACTGTGCTGCCAAGTGGCCACTCAGTGCAACGTGCCGGTCTCCCCGGTAAACGTCCAGCTTTCTGGGAACAGGAAGCTGCCGTTTATCACCAGGAAAATGCAGGGGGAGGGGCAGAGGGGGTGCACAGGCTGTTCCTGAGCCAGCAGGAAGGGTGGGGCCCGTTTGGATGGAGAGTCTTCTCTGTCATCTGCCCTCTGCTCAGAGTCATGGAAGCTCAAGGAGCCAGCCAGGCCACCTACCCTGGGCTTGTGAGGTCCTCAGTGAGGCCCTCAGTTGCTATGGAGGGGAGGTCAGCGCAGCCCCCTGAGAGAAAGATTCCAAGATCTGCCGATTTCTCCTCAACCCTTCCTGTCCTCTCAGCCTCCACCCCAACCACCTGAGTCCAGGCCTCCTCACCTCCTGTGCCAGTTACCACACCAGCCCCGACGCCCCACTGCTGTGCTGCCAAACTGGTCTTCAGGGAGTGTGACCATCCTATGCTCAAAACTCCTCAGCAGCTTCGGCTGCAGCAGAATAAAATCCTAGGCCTTTGTGGCGGCACAGAGGGTCTTCGAGGTCTAGCCCCTGTACCCAGTCTGGCTGCGCTGAGCCCTGCAAAGGTCCTGGCAAGCCACGCTTCCCCTCTACTCCCCAACCCCCCCACAGCCATGGGTTCCCTGCAGAAAATCCAGTCCAGGCTTCCTTTGGTTCTTTCACTAAACCCTGGTTCACCACATGGGCGATGCCATTTGTGTTGGGGCAACTCTGCTTTCCGGTGAGTGAGGACAGAGTGGGATCTGGAAGCTCTTACAGTACAGATGGTGGCCAGACTGGAGAAGGGTGACCCCAGATTTCTGCTTGGTTCCCTTTAATACTATTTGAATACTATCTTTGTGAGGAAGAAAAGCATTTTTTTTCTTTTTAAAAGGAGAAAGAAAACTCCACAAACCTTCAGCTGATGCCACCTCCTCCAAGAAGCTCCCTGGCCCTCTGCACCCTGCCTCCTTCCTCACAGCACATGCCTCCCTGACCCAGGGCCATCTGTTCCCCTGTCTCTGTCCCTCCCTAGACACTGGGCCCCTCATGTGGCCCTCACCACAACTCTGGCAGGCCACATGAACATGGGGATCACTGGCCCATTTTATAGACAAGAAAACCGAGGCTCTGAGAAGTGAAGCCACTTCCTTGAGTCACACAGCAAGTCTGGGGGCAGATGAAGGCTGCTCCTGAGCTCTTTCTTCACCCTATGCTGCTTCTGAACTGGGACTTCTGCAGGCCTGGCCCTGCTTTCATGAAGGCTGGAAACAGCAACCAGAAAGAGGCAAGACTGCCCCCAGCTTCCAGACAGGGCAACCTGGACAGGCCAGTAAGGCTGCTGACCAATCTCAGCAGGGTAGGGATGGGCAAGTGAGGCTGGCACTCAGGACCTGCCCTACAGGCAGCTGGTCTACTCAGGTCTGCAGACATCCCTGAACTGGAGAGGGTCACAGGGTCCCATCTGACCTGAGATTTCACCACCCTGGACAGGGGGGCAGGAGGGCAGACTCTGGGGCCCTGGGTCGTGGAATCTCAGAAAGCATGGGAGTGAGGACCCACTGATGATGGAGACAGCAACAGCCTCCCCAGAAGCAGCCATCTGGGTCCCTCATGGTGGCCCCCAGAAGGCTTTCTGCTCTTCCAGGCCCTGCAGAGACCAGGAATCAGCCAGCTGCTCTGAGAGCCTGTGAGGGGCCAGCCTCTGTGCTTTGCCTAAGAGAGGGCTCCCCACAGCATCTCTCCAGTGCAGAGCAGCCCTGGAAGGGCAGGGACCAGGGCTGAGCAGGGGAGCCCAGCAGACAGGATGTCTGCACCAGTCCTGTCGGGAGGAGTGGCTGCATGGGGAACATGGAGGGGCTTGTGAGCTGCTCCAAGTCCCCAGAAACCAGCAAGAAAGCCTAACTGGGCAGCAGGCACAGGCTCGTCCACCCAAGGTCTGTCCTCCCGGGGCCCCAGGACAGCGTAGCCCCACAGAAGGTGTCACCCCCTACCCCTAGCTGAGCACTGAAAGTCCCCCAGGCACTGGGCACCAAGAAGCTCTGTGCAGGGCATCCTGAGGGTCCTGGCCCAACCTTGTCCTCTTGCAAGGATTTGGGAAGGGCTGCTGCCAGGGTGGCAGAGTCAAGCCGCTGTGGGGCGGAGGGCTGGTGGGGCCCCGGGGAGCCAGGAGACCAGCCCCTCTCACGTCTCTGGTCTCCTCTCACACATCCCCACTTTCCTTCTCACCGGAAATTTCTCCCTATTCTGTCCACACATGGGGCCTTAATCCACAGCCCATGCACATCACTACTTCTGTCTGGAACACTCTTTCCTGCAAATCCCCTCTTTCCCACTCATTTCGCAGATCTCACACTGGAGGTCAGTTCCTCTAGGAAGCCCCCTCCCCCATCAGTGCCCTCCAATATGGGTCAGTCCCCCGACTCCGCTGTACTTCCAGGGCATCCTGCTCTCTCCTCCGCCCTCACTCCTGGGGGTAGCCGCTGCCCTGCTCCCTGCCGTGCCCTCTAGAGGGCTGGATCCAAGCCCACTGTGCTCAGCCCCAGGCCCCACACCCCTCGCCGGGCACTGAGCGCATTCTCAATAAGCACTTGTCAAATGAATGAAGGCATTACATGCACAAATAAAAGCCACTCCTAAATGCAGAGAGGGAGTTCTCCACCCAGCCCTGGCATTTCTCCCAAGAAGTTGCTTGTGCACTGACCCTGTGTGTAGTATATGTGTGTGTGTGTGTGTGTCCCCGTGTCCAGGCACTGAGCAAGCCACTCTTAGATGTGTGTATGTGTCTGTGTCTCTGTGTCCCTGTGTGTGTGTGCGTATATCTGTATCTCTGTGTGTGTCTGTATCTGTGTATGTGTGTCTCTTTGTGTGTGTGTCTCTGTGTGTCTGTGTGTGTGTTTCTCTCTCTGTCTCTGTGTGTGTGTCCCTGTGTGTGTGTGCCTGTGTTTATGTGTGTGTCTGTATCTGTATGTGTGTCTGTGTGTCTCTGTGTGTGTGTGTGTTTCTCTCTGTGTCTCTTTGTGTGTGTGTCTGTCTGTGGTGTGTGTGTCTCTTTGTGTATGTGTGTATCTCTCTCTCTGTCTCTGTGTCTGTGTGTGTGTCTTTCTTTGTGTGTGTGTCTCTATCTCTATGTGTGTGTCTCTCTGTATATGTCTATCTGTGTGTGTGTGTGTCTCTGTGTGTGCCTGTTTCTCTCTGTCTCTGTGTGTCTCTCTCTGTCTGTGTCTGTGTGTGTGTGTCTCTGTGTGTGTCAGTGTGTCTGTGTGTGTGTCTCTGGGTATCTGTCTCTCTGTGTGTGTCTGTGTGTGTGTGTGTCTCTCTCTCTGTGTCTGTGTGTCTGTGTCTCTGTGTGTGTGTCTGTATCTGTGTGTGTCCCTGTGTCTGTGTGTCTCTTTCTCTGTGTGTGTGTGTCTCTGTGTGTGTGTGTGTGTGTCTCTCTCTCTGTCAGTGTATGTGTGTGTCTCTCTCTGTGTATGTGTGTGTCTGTGTGTCTCTTTGTGTCTGTGTGTGTGTGTCTGTGTGTGTGTGTTTCTGTCTCTCTCTGTGTATGTGTGTGTCTCTGTGTGTCTCTTTGTGTCTGTGTGTGTGTGTCTGTGTGTGTGTGTTTCTGTCTCTGTCTGTGTATGTGTGTGTCTCTGTGTGTCTCTTTGTGTCTGTGTGTGTGTGTCTCTGTGTGTGTGTTTCTGTCTCTGTCTGTGTATGTGTGTGTCTCTTTGTGTCTGTGTGTCTCTGTGTGTCTGTGTGTCTGTGTCCCCAGGTCTGGGCGCTCACCTCTTGCTCAGCTCCTTCAGGGCTCCGCTCCGGCACAGGCCCAGATAGTCCCCCAGCAGCTTCAGCTGCTCCCGGCTCCTCCCGATGAGGCGCATCTGCTCCACGTGCTCGTACAGCGACGCATTCACCAGCTGCAGGTTGATGAGGGGCTGGGCCCGGATCTGTGTCAGGAACTTCAGGGCCTGCCTGCAGACCTGAGGACACCACCGGGCAGCGAGGGTGAGACAGGAGGGCCATTTTGTAAGCGCCTGAGGTCGCCAGGCGCTGGGCCACCTACTCCCTCACTCACCCCTCCAGCCACCTGCCGAGGGAAGTGGCACCATCTTCATTTTACAGACAAGGAAATTGAGGCTCAGAGAGGTGAAGTGACTTGGC
>NW_011491618.1:1207683-1240107 GCF_000754665.1 Bison bison bison | reverse complement strand
AAACTGAGGTTCAGAGAGAGGAAGTGACTTGGCCAAGGCCCACGGCTCAGATAAGTCAGGATTTGAACCCATTTGATCTGGCTTCCAAACCTGCTCTTCCCCCTTTGGCACCAGCGGCTGCCCCTCCCTGACCACGCGGGGACGGGAAGGAGGGTCCACACGCCTCTCCCCCTGGGCCTCACAGATCCTTCCCACTATTTCCTGGCCTCCCCGCCCCTGCCCCCACTTTTCTGCCGAAAGGAAACAGACACTACCCTGGGCCGACTCAGGAACCAGGTGACCGATCTGAGTCAGGCTCCAACCACAGGAAACCATGGATCAGATACAGCTTAACCAGAGGTTTCCCGAGCTTCTTCCGTCCTCACTAACAGCACCAACCAGGGCAGGGCCTCCCTCCAAGTCTCCACGTGGAGCTGAGTGATCGATCTGGGTTTCTCCCACTTGATAGACGTGGAAGGTTCTACTCTCAGCCCTGACCCTAACACCAACTACTGAGCGCCTATTATTTGCCAGACACTGGGCTAAGGACCTTGACCACGTCCTTTCTTCATCCTCACAACAACCCAGAGGGGAAGGTGTCATCACCCCCATTTAACAGATATGGAAACTGAGACTCAGAGGAGCTAAAGTGACTGATCCAAGCCAACAGAAAGAAAGCAGAGCCCAGGTGTGAACTGAGTGCTGTCTCTGCATCCTTGGCCACCTCACTTACAAAGAGAAGCCCCTTCCCCTGCAGTCTCTTTGGGGAGGATAAGGATGGAGGAGCTGAGGTGTTCTCCACCATCAACCACCCTGCAGTGCTTAGTCTGACTTTGGATCCTGGCTCCACCCCTTCTCAACTGTATGACCTCAAGAAACTTACTTAACCTCTCTGTGATTCAGTTTCCTCATCTGTAAAATGGGGGAAATACAAGCACCTACTGCATGGGATTGAGTTTCAATTAAAAGAAAATCCAGGTAAGCAGCTTCTCAGTGAATGGGAGTTGCCATCAGATTCTGTGGGTGCCTGTGTGGTCCAAGCGTCTGTCCGCTGGCCTCGGGGGATGGGCCAGGGCCAGAGGAGACTGTTAGGCCAAGGCTGCTCTTCCGGCTTCAACCAGCATTTCTCACCTCACTGGTATCTCCACCCTTCCCCATTTCCCAGAGCCCCGAGGAACCAGCCCCCAGCCGACAGGCATCCCACTGGCAAAGGCCTGGTGAGTCAGTGACTCAGGTCAGACTGCTGTTGCCCAGCCCGTCCCACAACTCAGCCCCAGGCTTAGGGTGAGGCCCAGATGAAATAACACGCAGGAATGAGCGCTGGAAACTGCCAAGTACACAGACAGGCATGAGCTTTGAGCTCTCCTGGGACTGTTCCTCCCCCACGGCTGTGGAGGAGACAGACAAAGGGAGAAGCTCCAGGCTTGGGCTGACATCCTGCCAAGTGCCAGCCAGGCCTTGCACAAGTGGGTCAGCCAGACAGTGGACAAGGGGCCCCTACCCTGCCAGCCTGCCACTTTCTATTCTGAACCTTCCTGTCTTTCCCAGGTCTAGCATCTTTGAGAGTTGGATGCTTCCTGACCTTAGGTATGCCAAGGGAATTGTTAGAATTTTCTAGTTGGAAAAAGGAAGTGGCACCAAAATTACAGCAGTGAATAGGGAGACGGCTCAACAGAGGCATCTGGACGTTGTAAACGCTGAGGGTGTTTTATGACCAGAGGGTTCTTTGTACTTGTGGTCATCTTGAGGTTTACTTTTCTCCATGTAGTTAGTTAAGTACATAACACCGAGGGCAGGGGTGAGGATGAGGTAACCAATAAAAAGCCAAAGTGAAGCTAATGTTGGGACTTCTCTAAGCTAATGTGGTCCAGTGGTGAAGATTCTGTGCTTCCAATGCAGGGGGTGCCGGTTCGATCCCTGGTGGGGAAACTAAGATCCCATATGCAACACGGCCAAAAAAAGAGAAAGAGAACCAAAGTGAAGGTAACAGGTGTTTTCCATCCCCAGCGGGTGGAGGCCAGGGTGGTACAGGTTCCGAGAATTATGTTCTCTGGGCTCTGATGGGGACATATGAAGAGACAGCATGGCTGGCAGGCCTGGGTCTTGAGAGAAGTTTCCTCTGTTTCTGTGTCTTAACAGAAATCTGTGCCTTTGGGAGAAAGCCGAGTCCACACCTCTTGAGGCAGACCCTGACCGAATGAATTAGGGGCAGAAGGTGAGGCCCTAGGAAAGGGAAGGGGCACCATCTAAGTGACTGGTGGGTTCTGTTTCCTTTAGTCCTCACTGCCCGGAGACAGACACTGTAATTAACCCCCCTTCACGGACAAGGAGCCTGGTGGGCTGCCGTCTACGGGGTTGCACAGAGTCAGACACGACTGAGGCGACTTAGCAGCAGCAGCAGCAGCATGGACAAGGAAACGGGAAGCAGAAGAGTTTGCTCAGGGTAACACAGCTATGTAAGTAGATAAGCTCAGCTGAAGAAGAGGAAAATCTGAAAGACTGCAGAATGCATCATATTTAAAAGCATTTGGTGAACATCAAAAAGTATCTAAGATGTAATACTAACTGAACAAACATGTTATAAAGCAGTATAAGCCCAGAATGATTCCAAATGTAACAAAAAGTAGACGCCTGTATGCCTGGAAAAGGTTGACTGCTCCCAGGGGAAGTGTAGCAGCTGGTTGGCCCATTCATCCATCCATCCATCCATTATCTACCCAACTACGTTCATCCATCCACCCATCTATACATCCATCCACATATCTACCATCCATCCATTCATATCCATCCACCAAGCCACCCTTCAACCCATGCATGCAACTACCCACCTAACCCATCCACCCATCCTCTATATCTAATCTATTCTATTATTTCTGCCTATCTATCTATGCTGGTGCTCTAAGCAGTTTTATCTGTGCCCATGGGGAACTACAGTGAACCATCCTGATTCCTACCTGAGGACCAAGGCAGGGATGGACAGAGCTCTGCCCAGGGGCTGTAGACCAGCACCAAATTACTTTCTTGGTCAGCTCCCCCACATCATGGAGCCTAAACTAGTGACCCTGGCTTCTCTAGAGCCAAACTCCCCCAAACATATGAATGGCAGCAGCAAAGAGGAGCGAGCCCTTCTCTGTCACTCAGCAGCGCTGTATGGCTATGACAGGCTGGGCTCAAGACTTACCAGGCGCTTGGTGAGGTCCCAGTTGTGGATGATCCTGGCCGGGATCACTGAGACATCGTCTTGATGGCAGATGTCACAGTAATAGAGGCCAGAGAAGGCACAGAGCTTGGGTCGCACAAATGAGAAGCCGATCTGCCGGGAGCAGCCTGCGGAGAGGAACAGGGGGAGGGTGAGCAGCAGTGGGGCCAGAGTCAGCTCCTGAGCAACACAGGAGCTGCCGAGGCAAAGGGCCTGCTAGCTAGGGAACGCGGCCCGATTAGAAAGGAGAGCATGAAGATAAAAACAACCGCCATTCATATTCCCACCAATCAGAATCAACTCTGGTAATTAACCTTTATGACAAAACACTGTAAGAATTATTGTCACTGTTTCCCAGCTGAAGAAACTGATGCACAGAGAGGTTAGGAAACCTGCTCACTCACACCACGAATGGGTGCACAGCTGGAGTCAAGTTTGGGTCAGGTTGGAGCAGAGCCCGCATTCTCTTATTCCTAACTGCCTCTGTTCAATGTTTCCATGGCTTGTCCACCAATCCCAGCCTCCGCTAAGCTCACCCCTCCACTGGGGCCCAAAAATGGAAGCAGGGAGTCAAAGTCTCGGCAGGGAGCTGGGGACATGGGGCTGGACATAGAGGTGGTGGACATGGCCTGAAGCCAGGGCCTGTTACCTCGGGATGGGGCACAGGGCCCAGCTTCAGTCCCTCTGCTGGAGTCCCCCAAAGCAGGGGACAGAAGGGATCAAAGTAGGGTGTGCCCAGGGCACCAGAGGCAGGGCTCAAATCCTGAGCACAGGCCCTGCCTCCTACAGGGCCAGGGGGTGTCCCTTCAGCCTCCTGGAGATTAGAAGGGCTGGTTCTTTGGTGTATGCGCTGTCTCATTCTGACCCTCACTGAATTTTTGCAAGGTTCCAATTCAGCTACTATTTGCTACTTTGTGGGGTTATTACAAAGTTTAAATGAGGTTTTGAAAGTAAACTATGAGATATAAGCCAGATGTCAGAGGCTGGTGGCCCAGCCACAGAGCTCTGTGGGCAGAAAGAAGGCCCAAGCTCCCCAGTTTCAGTCTGGCTGGCTTGGGGCTGGTGGGGGTGGGAGGGATAATGGTGGCAGGTGTGGGGAAAGCTGCCTGCTAGCATCCACATCCCCAGTGGGGAAGCCCTCCTCCTAGCCCTGGGGGCCTGGCCTCCTCTCTGAACCTGGAGCCCGTGGGTTAAAGGGCAAAGTGTGAGTGTTAGGGGCTGGCAGGTGGGGGAGGAGGGCAAGGAGTGAACAGGGGCTTGAAGACTTTTTTCTGCAAGAAGCTCTGCTCTGCATAGCTTCTCCATCCTCCGGGGGTGGAAGGAGGAGGGGGACCAACCACAGACCACTTCCTTCAGATGCTTGAAGCAGGCTTTCCCCTCCAGTCCCACATGCTCCACCCTGACGGGACGGCTCCTAGACGGCGCACAGCTGCGTCTCCCCGTGCAGCAGGGCCACCTCCTCACAGTTCAGCTGAAAGGCCCAGGCTGAAGGAAATGGGTGTCTGGACTGAGAAGACCTAGAAATGGGATGTGAGCAAGGGAGTATCATGCAGCCTTGAAAGCACGGGAGTGGAGAGGCCCTGTGGGTGCCTGGCTAAGAGCACAGGTTCTGGGGCCACTAAGTCCTCTTCCGGCTCCACCATCGCTCGCTGTGTGAACCTGGGACAGGACTCACCAGTCCTGTGACTCAGTTTCCTCAGCTATAAATAGAGACAAATCCCAACGGGGTTGTTGTCAGGATTAAATGAGACAATCCAAAGAAAGCATCTGGCCCAGTGCCTGGCATGGGAGGACTGGATCTGATGATGCTAATGACACAGCAGATGTACTGACGCAGAAGAATGTGCTAACATATTCCTAACTGGATTAAAGCCAAGCTGCAGAACAATAGATATAGCTGAGCTGTCTAAAATTGTGGCCACAAGCCACAGGTGCCCATTTAAATATATTATTAAAAAGGATTTCCCAGGTGGCTCAGTGGTAAAAAATCCGCCTGCCAGTGCAGGAGACATGAGCGGGTTCAATCCCTGGGACAGAAAGATCCCCTGAAGGAGGGAATGGCAACCCACTCCAGTATTCTTGCAGGGACAATCCCACAGACAGAGGAGCCTGGTGGGCTCCAGTCCACGGGACTGCAAAGAGTCAGACACGACTGAGCATGCACACACACACATTATTAAAGCCAAATGAAAATTCACTTCCTTCCACACCAGGAAGCCACACGAAATATGCAGTAGCCACACGTGGCTTGTAGCTACGCTATTGGATGGCACAGATTCTAGAACATTGTCATCGTCACAGAAAGTTCTGTTGGCCAGTAAGTAGTATGAGCCTATTTTTGTAATTAAATACCTGTGCACACTTGTAAAAGCTTGCAAAAATATTTGAAGCCCTGGCTCCAGAAGAATATAATATGATCATGGAACAGCCTAATTTGCTGCAACATCCCCGAGGCAGTATGGGGGCGCCTGTGGGGAGCAGGAAGGAGTGCAGAGCCTAGAGCAGGAACCCCAGTGCGGGCAGGCTGGAGGTGGGGGACAGGGAGTCAGCACCTGCACAGAAGCAGCCCTGGGAGTCGAGGCCTTTCTCTGTGGGGATGGCCACCAGGTACTGCAACAGGAAGCCGTTCTCCCGCGTGGCAAACTTCAGCACCTCCTGACAGCTTTCATCCAGACTGCCACCGAGGGTCACCGCCTCCTCGGCCGTCTCCAGGTAGGACGCCAGGACCTTGCGTAGCACGTCCCTCCACAGGGCAGCCTCCTCGGCATTCCCGGCCTGCAGCTTCAGGATGGCCTTGGCCGTAATGATTTTGAAGAAGGCTGGGCCCCCGAGGCTCGTGTCCGGCAGGATATCGCGGATGGTCTCGACTCCGTGGCTGTCACTTAACATCTTCTCGTTGTTTCTCACGCGGAAGCACTTGAGGGACTCCAAGGACAGGGAGAAGATGTAGGGCGTCCACGTGCGGTCCGTGTACAGGTAGAGAAGGGACTCTTTGATAGCGTCGGGCTCAGGCACCTGGGAGAAGGACCAGTTGAAATGCAGGCCCTGGGGGGTTTCAGCCTCTATGTGCAGGTCCAAGGGGGCGGGGTGGCCACCCTGGGGGACCTCTGGGGGGTCCTCGGGCTCCTCTGGGTACTGGATGGTCACCCAGTCGTCCTCCTGTAGGGGCCGGCACTTCTGCAGCACCTCGCGCACCCGGTCCAGCCAGTCCTCGGCTTCATCCCGGGACGAGGCGCGCAGGGTCAGCTTCTTGCCAGAGAAGAGCAGCTCGAAGCGGCCGTCGCTGTGGGCCGGCCCCACGGACTCGCAGCGCAGCAGTGAGCAGGTCTCCACGCAGGTGCGCTCCTTGCCACTGAGGAAGAGGCGCAACTCCAGTGGGGAGAGCTCGCAGAAGAATTCCTTCCAGATTCCCATGGCCCCCCGCCGCTCCACTGTGCCCAGCTTCAGGAGCCCCCGGAATGGGTTGGACAGCCCTGCAGGCAGAAAGAGGCGCTTTAGATGATAGGTCTGCCCCTTCGCCACCCTGGATAATATCCGGGGCCCGAGTCCTGTCGTGGGTGTGGACTCTGTGACCACCCGGAGAACATAGGCCACCGCCAGCTGGATGGGAACGTATTTTGAGAGCCTCCCTCCTACCCTCACCCCAGCTGATGACTGCATTCTTGAATTTCACTGAGAAAAGAAAAGCACTTCAACAATCACCTCCATGTGTGCTTCACTACACCCCTTCCAGCATCTGCACCCACACTCTGAGTCCCGTCGCTGGGGATGAACTGACTGTGCTTCTGTCTGAGACCACCCTCCCATCTGTGCAATTGTGCAGGGGGTCCCCCCACCACCACCCCGCCTACTCAAGGACAAGGACGTCTCTCCAGCAATCTTTTCTGCCCCTCCTGCGTCACTGTCTTCTCCCTCTCTCCTGGATCATTCCCATCAGCCCACAAACTCGCTGTTATTTCTCCCAGCATTAAAAATATCTCTCGACTCTACTCACATCTCTAATTACCACCCTGGGTCTCTGTCCCCTTTACAGAAACCCCCCTGAGGAGGCGTGGGAATGTCTCTGGGATTCCCTCCTTCTATTCTTTCTTGAACGTCCTCCGAGCAGCCTTCTGTCCCGAGTCCACAGAATCTGCCCTTGGCAAGGCTACCAGGCCCTCCTTGTTGCCAAGTCCTAAGGCTAGTCGTTGGTTCCCATCTGGCCTGGCCCATCAGCATCACGGCACACAGCAGAGCCCCCCTTTCCTGGGGTCTTCTCTGCCAGCACTGGTCCCCCTCTCCTGTCTCCCGGATGCTCCCTCCTCTCACTGGCCTCTTCATGGAGGCCCTGGGCTTGGCCCTGGTTCTCTTCTCTACTAATACCCACTTTTCCAAGCTGGTCTTCCCTGGTCTTGGGGCTTTATGCCAACAACTCCTCAGTTTTCATCTCCAGCCTGGACCTCGCCCTTGAGCTTTAGATTCCAATCTCCATCTGCTCCGTGTATGTCTAATAGGCTTCTCAAAGTTGACACGTCCAAAAACGTGTTCCTGATTCTCCCACTCCAAACCCACTTCTCTCCTGATGTTCTTCGTCTAGTAAAATGGCAAACTTCATCCTCCCAGATGCTTGGGCCAAAAACTTGGGAGCTATCCTTGATTTTTTTTTTTCCTTTCACACCCCACATCTAATCAGCAAATCCTCTTGGTATACCCAGAGCCTTTCTCCACTTCTCACCGCCTCCACCACTCTCACAGGGGCTTGGTCCACCATCATTTCTGGCTGGGCTTATGGCTGTGGCCTCCTGACTGGTCTATGTCCCCCTGAAGCCCCTCAAGAAATGAGCCAGGATGACTCCCCTGGAGAGTCCCCAGAGTCAGATCACGTCTCTCTCAGAGCAAAAGCCAACGTCCTTACTGTGGCCCACGAGGCCCCCCATCACTCTGACCTCATCTCTAGCCCCCCCCTTCCCATCTCCTCTGTTCCAGCTACTCTGGTCTCTGCTGCTTACTGGACACATCAAGCATGTTCCTGTCGCAGGGCCTTTGCACACGTTCTCCCTGCTTGAAATACAACGATCGCCTTGTGCCTCTCTCCCCACCTTTCCAGTCTCCTCAAATGTCACCTAATTTGTGAGGCCTCCCTTGGCCAGCCTTTATTTATTCACTTTCTGGCCGTGCTGTGCAGCTTGCAGGATCTTCATTCCCTGAACAGGGATTGAACGTGGGCCCCAGCAGTCAAAGTGTGGAGTCTTAACCATTGGACCATGAGGGAAGTCCCTGGCCATCCTTTATGAAACAGTACCCTGCCCACCTCCCAGTTTACTATTCCCCACAGGAATGATCACCCGCCCCACTATATGTTTACTTGTTCATCTGCTTATTTCCTGTCTCTCACACTAGAATACAACTCCCATGAAGATAAGGACCTGGCCTGGTTTCCTGTTGTGTCCCCAGCACCTAGAATAGCACCTGGCACATCGCAGGTGCCCAATAAGTATCTGTTGAGTAGGGAGTGTGTGTACCACACACAGCCCAAGGCTCCCTGATCCCTGGGGGCTAGCCATCTTCCTGAACAAGGGGGTCCAAAGGACACACAATTCTCTCTCCCAGCTTGGACTAGCCTTAGAGATTTCAAATCATTGTGTAGGGTCTTCCTATCCTTCCGGGTACCTGATGATACAGGCATAAAGCACACCTTCTCTGGTATGGTTGTAACCATCACATGCGCTGAAAGAAAAACCTAAGAGGAGGTGGCATGGAAACCAGGGCTGTGCCCAGACTCCCTGAACCAGGGCCCCAGAAACCCAGCCAGCATCCTCTGCTGCTGCTGCTGCTGCTGCTAAGTCGCTTCAGTCATGTCCGACTCTGTGCGACCCCATAGACGGCAGACCACCAGGCTCCGCCGTCCCTGGGATTCTCCAGGCAAGAACACTGGAGTGGGTTGCCATTTCTTTCTCCAATGCGTGAAAGTGAAAAGTGAAAGTGAAGTCACTCAGTCCGACTCTTAGTGTCTGACTCCTAGCGACCCCATGGACTGCAGCCTACCAGGCTCCTCCGTCCGTGGAATTTTCCAGGCAAGAGCACTGGAGTGGGGTGCCATTGCTGCTGGGTCACTGCAAACAGAGAATGAGGCGACAAACAGACTGACCCTAGCACACACTTGCACATTTGTTTGTTTCTGAGGGTTACAGAAAAATTAGGTTATGGTTGTTCAATGCTTTACAGAATTTCATAGGATGTGGAGGTCGAGCTGGCCTCCTTGTGAACTGCACACAGAGGACACTGAACAAACGGCAGATCTGAAAACCCCACCAGAGCTGCTAAATAAACCATCTGCGAGAAGGGCCTTAGGGAGGAGCAGCTGGAACATCTGAGCCTTCAAGAGGCAGGCGGGGCTTTCCTTCTGGGGTCATACTCCTAAGATTATTTTATGTATCTTACATATAATCTATGGATAATCATTAAGATTTACAGGAGAGTTTCAGGGAAGTTATTTTCCATTCTCGTGTATGAAACAGTACTCGTGTACTCTGCAGGCAGTTTTGAGCATTACTGTCTTAAGAGTTTGA
Organism: Bison bison bison; assembly: GCF_000754665.1. NCBI lineage: Eukaryota > Metazoa > Chordata > Mammalia > Artiodactyla > Bovidae > Bison > Bison bison. The sequence goes on along the minus strand of NW_011491618.1, from coordinate 1,230,381 downwards.
GAGTGGATGTATCTGTGTGGCTGATTCACTTTGCGGTACACCTGAAACTAACACGGCATAGTAAATCAACTATATTCCAATAAAAATTAAAAAAAAGATTTTATGAGAAAATACAGTACTCTTCCCGAAATGCCTTCCTGAATTACTCTGCAAGGGTGCTCCTTATTACATTTTGGGATGAGGTTTTTCTTGGGAGAAGATACCACCCAATCAGTAACGCAAAAGAACTGCTGTCCGAAAGGCACTGCTCATGCGCAGTGCGGCACCGGAAGCCCGCAAAGCTGCCTACCCATCTGCCGTCGATGCACCACCCTGAAGTTCCTGTGTTCCGGTGGCGGCAGGGCGGCCCTGCTTCTCCCGCTTCCTGGGGAAGGTGCGCAAGCTTTGTCTAAGGCCTCCATGGAGCAGCTTCGTCTTGGTTCTTGCACAAGGAGGCCAGGCCTTGACTCAGGAATCTCTCTGGGAGAAGCTGTGGCGGCATCAGAAGGACTCTGTCTGGGCTGTTCCCGGGGAGGCCGGTAGAAGTCATCTTCTGAGATCCAGCTCTTGCTTTTCTATTGGGAAAGAAGGAAAGGCAGGTTCGTTTGTTTTTAAAAACACCTTTATTGAGACACGATTCACACCATAAGATTAAACCATTTAAAGTGTATAATTCAGGGACTTCCCTAGAAGTCCAGTGGTTACGACCCTGCCCTTCCACTGCAGGGGGAGTGGGTTCCATCCCTGATTGGGGAACTAAGATCTAGCATGATGTGACAAAAAAAAAAAAAAGTGTGTAATTCGGTAGTTTTAGCATATTCATCGGAGAAGGCAATGGCACCCCACTCCAGTTCTCTTGCCTGGAAAATCCCATGGACGGAGGGCCCTGGTGGGCTGCAGTCCATGAGGTCGCTAGGAGTTGGACACAACTGAGCGACTTCACTTTCACTTTTCACTTTCATGCATTGGAGAAGGAAATGGCAACCCACTCCAGTGTTCTTGCCTGGAGAATCCCAGGGACAGGGGAGCCTGGTGGGCTGCCATCTATGGGGTCGCACAGAGTCAGACACGATTGAAGCGACTTAGCAGCAGCAGCAGCAGCAGCAGCATATTCATGGAGTTGTGCAACCATCAGCACAATCTATGTTTAGAACATTTTCATTGTTCCATAAGGAAGCCCTATCAGCAGCCACTCCCTGTTTACTCTCAACCACTCCAGTTCTAGGCAGTCAGTAATCTACTTTCTGTTTCCATGTGTGAGGACTCGGTTGTGTCCAACTCTGTGTGACCCCATGGACTGTAGCCTGCCAGGCTCCTCTGTCCATGGGATTCTCCAGGCAAGAATACTGTAGTGGCTTGCCATTTCCTCCTCCAGGGAATCTTCCTGACCCAGGGATCAAACTCACCTTTCTTGTGTCTCTGCATCGCAGGCAGATTCTTTACCCCTGCACCACCTGGGAAACCCCCTCTGTTTCCTTGGGTTTGCCCATTTTGAATATGTATAAACGAAATTTAACAACATGTGATCTTTTGAAACTGGTTTCTTTCCCTTAGCATGATGTTTTCAAGGTTTATCCATGTCCTGGCATGTATCATTACTTCATTCCTTTTTATTACCAATTAATATTCCAATTATGGATTTATCATGTTTTATATATCCACTCCTCAGAGGATGGACATATGAGTAGTTTTCTGCTTTTTGGCAATTATGAATAATGCTGCAGAGAACCTTGATGTATAAGTTTTTCTGTGGATGCATGTTTTCTATTCTCTTGGTACACACCTAGGAGTGGAATTGATGGATAATATAATAACAAAAAAGATCTCACTGACCCAGATGACCACGATGGTGTGATCACTCACCTACAGCCAGACATCCTGGAATACGAAGTCAACTGGGCCTTAGGAAGCATCACTACAAACAAAGCTAGTGGAGGTGATGGAATTCCAGCTGAGTTAGTTCAAATCCTAAAACATGATGTGTGAAAGTGCTGCACTCAATATGCCGGCAAATTTGGAAAACTCAGCAGTGGCCACAGGACTGGAAAAGGTCAGTTTTCATTCCAACCCCAAAGAAAGGCAATGCCAAAGAATGCTCAAACTACCGCACAATTGCACTCATCTCACACACTAGTAAAGTAATGCTCAAAATTCTCCAAGCCAGGCTCCAACAGTATGTGAACTGAGAACTTCCAGGTGTTCAAGCTGGATTTAGAAAAGGCAGAGGAACCAGAGATCAAATTGCCAACATCTGGTGGATCATAGAAAAAGCAAAAGAATTCCAGAAAAACATCTGCTTCATTGATTATGCTAAGCCTTTGACTGTGTGCATCACAACAAACTGTGAAAAATTCTTCAAGACACGGGAATACCAGACCATCTTACCTGCCTCCTGAGAAACCTGTATACAGGTCAAGAAGCAACAGTTAGAACCGGACATGGAACAACAGACTGGTTCCAAATCAGGAAAGGAGTACGTCAAGGCTGTATATTGTCACCCTGCTTATTTAACTTATATGCAGAGTACATCATGAGAAACGCTGGGCTGGAAGAAGCTCAAGCTGGAATCAGGATTGCTGGGAGAAATATCAATAACCTCAGATATGCAGATGACACCACCCTTATGGCAGAAAGCTAAGAGGAACTAAAAGAGCCTCTTTTTGAAAGTGAAAGACAGTGAAAATGCTGACTTAAAACTCAGCATTCAAAAAATGAAGATCATGGCACCTGGTCCCATCACTTTCTAGCAAATAGATGGGGAAACAGTGGAAACAGTGAGAGATTTTATTTTCTTGGGCTGCAAAATCACTGCAGATGATGACTGCAGCCATGAAATAAAAAAGACGCTTGCTCCTTGAAAGAAAAGCTATGACCAACCTAGACAGCATATTAAAAAGCAGAGACATTACTTTGCCAACAAAGGTCCGTCTAGTCAAAGCTATGGTTTTTCCAGTAGCCGTGTATGGATGTGACAGTTGGACCATAAAGAAAGCAAGAAAGCTGAGTGCCGAAGAATTAATGCTTTTGAACTGTGGTGTTGGAGGAGACTCTTGAGAGTCCCTTGGACTGCAAGGAGATCCAACCAGTCAACCCTGAAGGAAATCAATCCTGAATATTCATTGGAAGGATTGATGCTGAAGCTCCAATACTTTGACCATCTGATGTGAAGAACTGACTCATTAGAAAAGACCCTGATGCTAGGAAAGATTGAAGGCGGGAGGAGAAGGGGATGACAGAGGATGGGATGGTTGGATGGCATCACAGACTCAATGGACATGAGTTTGAGCACACTCTGGGAGTTGGTGATGGACAGGGAAGCCTGGCATGCTGCAGTCCATGGGGTCACAAACAGCTGGACACAACTAAGCAACTGAACTCAACTGATGATAACTACGTCTAACATTTGAGGAATTTCCAAGCTGTTTTCCTAAGTGGCTGTACCATTTGACCTTCCCACCAGCAATGTATGAGGGTTCCAATTTTTCCACATCCTCTCCATCATTATTATCTGTATTTTTGATTATAGTCAGATGAGTGTATGGCTATAATATGCAGTGCACACTTATGCTTTTTATTTGCATTTCTCTGATGTCTAAAAACACTGGGCATGTTTTCATATGCTTATTGGTCATTTGTATATTTTCTCTGGAGAAAGGTCTATTCAAATCCTTTGCCGATTTTCAAATTGGTTTATTTGTTCTTTTGTCGTGTTATGGGTTGAACTGTGTGTGTCCCCCCGACAACCCTGCAAAAGATATGCTGGAATCCTACCCCCCAGTACCTTAGAATGTGACCTTATCTGGAAAGTAGAGTTGTTGCAAATGTGTTAAGATGAGGTCATACTGGGGTACAGTGGGCCCTTCACCCAATGTGACCGATCTACTTATAAGAGGAGAAAAGAGAACACGCAGAGAACACCGAGCCAAGCCAGAGATCCAGAGGGAGAGCCCCGTGTGGTGACAGGGGCAGGGCCTGCAGTGATGTGTCTACAAGCCGGGGAGTGCCCAGGGCTGCTGGCGACACTACAGGCTGAGAGAAAGGCGTGGAACAGATTCTTCCTCAGAATCTCCTGAAGGAACCAACCCTGCCAGCATCTGGACCGTGCACTTCTGGCCTCCAGAACCATCAGATACACCAGTTGCCCCTTATCTATGGTTTCAGTTACCCACAGCCAACTTAATTTGCCATTAAGTGGCAAATTCCAGAAATAAACCATTCACAAGTTTTGCACTGTGACCCTTCTGAGTAGTGTGATGAAACCTCTCATCGTCCTTCTCCATCCTGCCTGGGACGTGAATCACCCCTTTATCCCACTATCAGTCACTTCATTAGTAGCCCTCTTGGTTATCAGATCGTCCACCATGGTATCACACTGCTTGTGTTCATGGAACCCTGATTTACTTAATAAGGGCCCCAAAGCACAAGATGAGTGATGCTGGCAATTCGGATCTGCCAGAGAAGCCGTAAAGTGCTTTCTTTAAGTAACACAGTAAAAGTTCTTGACTAAATAAGGAAAGAAATAAAGGATATTCAAAAGTTGTTAAGATGTACGGTAAGAAAGGGTCTTCTATCTGTGAGATTATGAAGAAGGAAAAATAAATTTGTGCCAGCTTTGTTGCTGCACCTCAGACTACAGAAGCTATACCCACAGCACATGAATAAGTGCTTAAAGTTAAGATGGAAAAGGCATTACATTGGTACAGTAAGATATTCGGGGGGCTGAGAGGTCACATTCACGTAACTTTTATTACAGAACACTGTTACACCTGCTCTATTTTATTATTGTTCATCTTTTACTGTGCCTAATTTTTTTAATAGATTTTTTGATGTGGACCGTTTTCAGAGTTTTTATTGAGTTTGTTACAATATTGCTTCTGTTTTCTGTTTTGATTTTTTGGTCACCAGGCATGTGGGACCTTAGCCTCCCAACCAGGGATTGAACCTGCACCCGCTGTGTTGGAAGGTGAAATCCTAAGCACTGGACCACTAGGGATGGCCCTTACTGTGCCGAATTTATAAATGAAACTTTATCATTGGTATGTGTGTATGGGAAAAAATATAGTATATGTAGGGTTTGGTTCTATCCAGTTTCAGGCATCCACTGGGGATCTTAGCACATATCCCTGTGGATCAGGGGTGACCACTATAATACATTTCTGTGTTTGCAGGCCATCCAGTGTATAGTCCTTTGTTACAGAAGCTGCTGCTGCTGCTAAGTCGATTCAGTCGTGTCTGACTCTGTGCGACCCCATAGACGGGCAGCCCACCAGGCTCCCCCGTCCCTGGGATTCTCCAGGCAAGAACACTGGAGTGGGTTGCTATTTCCTTCTCCAATGCATGAAAGTGAAAGTGAAGTGGCTCAGTCGTGCCCAACTCTTAGCGACCCCATGGACTGCAGCCTACCAGGCTCCTCTGTCCATGGATTTTCCAGGCAAGAGTACTGGAGTGGGGTGTCATTGCCTTCTCCGTTCACAGAATAATCAATCATATATCAAACCATCACAAAAATACTATAAATATCTTACAACTTTGTAAATTATACTCAATAAAGTTGAAAAAAATTTTTAAGATATTTTAAAAAGTCTATTTAAAAAATAATGATGAGGAGGATGATGAAAGCTAACGCTTGGAGCCAGGAACTGGACTAAAAGCTTGATATATATTAATTCATTTAATTCTCACAAGAAGCCCTAGGAAGTAAATACAAATTGCAAGGTTTCTTTCTAAGTTCGGGGTACTAGGCCCATATCAGATACATGACCTGCAAATAATTTCTCCAGTTCTGTGAGTTACCTTTTAACTTTTTTGATAGTGCCCTTTAAGGCTTCCCTGGCAACTCAGAGGTTAAAGCATCTGCCTGCAATGTGGGAGACCCGGGTTCAATCCCTGGGTCAGGAAGATCCCCTGGAGAAGAGAAAGGCAACCCACTCCAGTATTCTTCCCTGGAGAATCCCACGGACAGAGGAGCCTGGTAGGCTACAGTCCATGGGGTCGAAAAGAGACATGACTGAGCGACTTCACTTTCACTTTTCACTTTCTTTAAGGCAGAAAATTTTTAAATTTTGATGAAGTCCAATTTATCTGTTTTTTCTTTTGTCTCTATGCTTTTGGTATCACACTTAAGAACCCACTGCCGGGGCCTTCCCTGGTGGACCAGTGGTTAAGAATCCACCTTCCAATGCAGGTGACGCGGGTTCAACCCTTGGTCAGGGAACTAAGATCTCATGTGCCACGGGGCAACTACGGCAGCATGCCGCAACTAGAGAGCCCCCATGCCGCAGTGAACAGCCTGCACGTGGCAATGAAAGGGTTCCCCGTGCTGTGGCTAGGACTCGATGCAGCCAAATACATAAATACATAAACATTAAAAAAAAAATGATTGCCTAAGCCAAGGTTACAAAGATTTACTCCTATGTTTTCTGCAAAGAGGTTTACAGTTTTAGCTTTTATGCCTAGATCTGTGATCAGTTTTGAGTTAATTTTTGTATATGGTGTGAGGAAAGGATCCACCTTTATGCACGTGGATAACAAGTTGTCCCAGCACCATTTGTTAAAGAGATGTTGAATTTTTCAGCACTGCTTGTAGGGTTTGAGATGGAGGAGGCATGGGCAGACAAGACCCAGAGATATCACTAGCTCCTCTGCATTTACTTCCCATTTCTGAGCAGGTCCCCAAGGCTCCAGGCAGCCAGGCCATGCCCCTTCCTTCTCTGCTATCTCCCTGAATCTGATGTTGCTCACTGGGCTGACGGAAGTGCGGTGGGGGTCAGGAGGCTCGTGGGAATGAATTCTGGCTTTTTCTTCACTATTTCAAGTGCTCCCTGTCTTTTTGTGCCTAAGCGTCATGGGAGAGCAGAGGCAGGGAAGCTGGCTGGATGCCCTCAGTGGCTGTCTACAGAGAGGAAGTGAGTCACCCAAGGGCTGCAACCAGCCCAGCTGTTGTGTTAAGTGCCAAAAACCTCACTCTGATGTTGCTATTTCCAACCCCTAAATTAAGACTGCCCTCCCCACTCCCACAGACAGGTAAGGGGAGCAGGGCTGGAGCTGCCCAGAACGTCAGAAGGATTGGTTTGAACAGCTTCGTCCATTCAGATGCTGTCAAGTTCCTTAAGCCAAGAGTGGTGAGTTCTGAGTCAGGAGCTTGGTGGCAGGGAGGCTCACAGAACTTGGCTTCCAAAGCTTCTTCCAAAACCCTCAGAACCAGCAGGTGCTTCCTTTGGCCAGTGACAGGACAATGTGTCAGTCAGGGTGACTGCCAGGGACCACTCACAACTCAGGATCCTGAACAAAGCCTGTCTAAGTCATCAACACCCAGGGGAACTCCCTAAGGAAAATGGGCTGCAGGAGCAATCCCGTGGCCATTCAGGGAAATTCCTGGAGCTTGGTGCACACAACCTGGGAAACCCTTATGGGAGAGACCACTTTTCCTTAAGACTCAGCTCAGAGGTCATTCATCACCTCCTCCTGGAAGCTGTCCTTACTCATCCTCAGCCTACACCCCCTCCAACCCACCCCCAGGTAGGTCTGAGATCCCTTCTGCGCTCCTATGGCATTTTACGCTTACCTCCATCCTAGCACCTACAAAGCTGTTTGGAATGGTCATTCTTTGTGCCTGGCACAGAGTTATAAAAGATGAGGGGGGTACTTCCCTAGTGGTCCAGTGGCTAAGCCTCTGCACCCGCTAAGCAGGGGACCTGGGTTTGATCCTCGGTCAGGGAACTAGATTCCACATGCCACAACGAAAGATCCCACATGCTGAAACTAAGACCTGATGCAGTAACTAAGACCCAACACAGTACAAAAATAAATAAACATATATTTTTTAAAAATATAAGGTGGGAATTCCCTGGTGGTCCAGTGGTTGGGATTTGGTGTTTTTCACTGCTGAGGGCCCAGGGTTTAGTCCCTAGTTGAAGAATTAAGATCCCACAAGTCACAGGCATAGCATGGTTCCCCCCAAAACCCAAAAAGATGAGGGAATAAATCTTGACTATCCAAATGTTTTCAATGTAAAATAACAAAGGTGGGGTGAGGAAACAAGGAAGGAGACACATGTGGATTTTGTGATGCTGTATGCTGCCGTACCATATAACTGTGCTTATTTCACATGCTAGCAAGGTTATGTTCAAAATCTTTCAACGTAGCTACATGAACCAAGAACTTCCAGATGTACAAGCTGGGTTTCAAAGAGGCAGAGGAACCAGAGAGCAAATTGCCAACACTTATTGGATCGAAAAACATCTACTTCTGCTTTACCGACTATGCTAAAGCTTTTGAATGTGTGGATCACAGCACACTGTGGAAAATTCTTAAAGAGACTGGAGTATGAGACCACCTTACCTGCCTCCCAAGAAACTTGTATGCAGGTCAGGAAGCAACAGTTAGAACAGGATATACAACTGACTGGTTCAAAATTGGGAAAGGAGTAAGTCAAGGCTGTATATTGTCACCCTGCTTATTTAACTTAGAGTACATCATGTGAAATGCTGGACTGGATGAATCACAAATTGGAATCAAGACTGCTAGGAGAAAATATCAACAACCTTAGATATGCAGACAATACCACTCTAGTTGAAGAAAGTGAAGAGGAACTAAAGAGCCTCTTGAAGAGGGTGAAAGAGGAGAGTAAAAGAGCTGGCTTGAAATTCAGCATTCAAAAAACTAAGATCGTGGCACCGAGTCCCATCACTTCATGGCAAATAGAAGGGGAAAAAGTGGAAGCAGTGACAGATTTTATTTTCTTGGGCTCCAAAATCACTTTTGGACAGCGACTGCAGCCATGAAATTAAAAGACGTTTGCTCCTTGGCAGGAAAGCTATGACAAACCTAGACAGCATATTAAAAAACACAGACATCACTTTGCCGACAAAGGTCTGTATAGTCAAAGCTACTGTTTTTCCAGTAGTTATGTATGGATGTGAGAGCTGGACCATAAAGAAGGCTGACTGCCAAAGAACTGATGCTTTCAAATAATGGTGCTGGAGAAGATTCTTGAGACTTCCTTGGACTGCGCGGAAATCAGACCAGTCAATCCTAAAGGAATTCAGCCCTGAACATTCATTGGAAGGACTGCTGCTGAAACTGAAGCTTCAGTACTTTGACCACCTGATGTGAAAAGCCAACTTATTGGAAAAGATCCTGATGCTGGGCAAGAATAAAGGCAAAAGGAGAAGGGGGCAGCAGAGGATGAGGTGCCACAGTCAAAGCCCAGCATAGCTAAATAATTAATACTAAAAAGATAATACCATTGAGAGGTTGCAAAGAGTCGGATACGACTGAGCAACTGAACTGAACTGAAAGGCCAGCCATAGATTATATGAACATATTTGCTATTATATATATATGTATTTTTTTCTCCAATAAAAGACACATCCATAGTATATAAAGAGCTGCTACAAATCAATAAGGAAAACACAACTCAATTCAAGAATGGGACAATGACTTTAAAGAATGCTTCCAAAAAGCAGATGAAAAGGCATCAGTATCATTAGTCATCAGGGAAATGCAAATTAAAACCACACAAGACCCCACTATACACCTACCAGAGTAGCCAGAATGTAAAAGATTGCCAATACCACTGACTATGACGAAGGACAATGAAAATGCTCACATTGCTAATGTGAGTATAAGTTAGTACAAGCCCTTTGAAAACTGGCAGTATCTCAGTTCAGTCCATTTCAGTTCAGTCTCTCAGTCACGTCCGACTCTTTGCGACCCCATGGACTGCAGCACGCCAGGCTTCCCTGTCTAGAGCTCACCACATGGCTACCCAGTGACCTAGCAATTCCATTCTTAGATGCACACCCAGAAACAAATGGAGAAGGCAATGGCACCCCACTCCAGTACTCTTGCTTGGAAAATCCCATGGACGGAGGAGCCTTGTAGGCTGCAGTCCATGGGGTCGCTAAGAGTCAGGCATGACTGAGCGACTTCACTTTCATTTTTCACTTTCATGCACTGGAGAAGGAAATGGCAACCCACTCCAGTGTTCTTGCCTGGAGAATCCCAGGGACGGGGGAGCCTGGTGGGCTGCTGTCTATGGGGTCACACAGAGTCGGACACGACTGAAGCTACTTAGCAGCAGCAGCAGCAGCAGCAGAAACGAATACATGGGTTCACTGAAAGGCAAGTATAGGAATGCTCATATCTCCTTTCTTCAAAATAGCCCAAACCTGAAAATAACTCAAACGTCTATTACGGGACAGTGAATACATTACAGGAATTGACTCTACGGGACATTGTGATATATTCTATGGGCTTCCCAGGTGGCACCAGTGGTAAAGAATCTGTATTCTTATGGTGGCGTACTACAGAACAATGGAAAAGAATCTCAGGCTGTAGATGAGGCTCACATATATAATGTTCAGTGAAAGAACTAAAAGAGCATATACTATATGATTCTAAAGTTCAACAACAGGAAAGACTTTATGGGATACAAGTCAGAACTGTGGTTTCCTTTGGAGTGGGGGTGGCAGTGAGTGGAAGAGGGCAGAAGGGAAACTTCTGGTGGCTGGAAATGTTCTATATCTCAATCTGGATGGTGGTTACAGAGTGTATGTGATATGTAAGTATCCACTGAGGTGTACATTGAGGATCTGGGTGCTTTAAATACATCATTCCTCAAAAAAATGTTTAAAGGGGAAAGTGGGACAATTCAACGGGCAAATAGTCATCTCACCAGGGACCTCCCTGGTGGCCCAGTGGTAAAGAACCTGCCTCCTAATGCAAGGGATGTGCGTTTGAGCCCTGGTTGGGGCACCAAGATCCCATGTGCCGCTGGGCAACCATGCTCATGTGCTACAACCAGAGAAGCTCTTGAGCCACAGTGAAGACCCAGCACAGCCAATAAATAAAAATGTGGGAATAGTCTTTCCAACAAATGGTGCTCGTATAACTGTATAAGCACACATAAAAAAATGAAGTCAGGCACCATTCTTTTACCAAATACAAAAATTAACTCTTAAGTGGATCATAGATTTAAAAGTAAGAGATGAAACCATAACATTTAGAACACATGGGAGTAACTTTCCATGACCTTGGATTAGAAAAGGAGTACTTAGAGATGAAACCGAAAGTACAAGCAACAAAAAAGAGACTATATCAAAATTCAAAACGTTTATGCTTTAAATGATACCATCAAGAAAGTGAAAAGATAATGCACAGAATGGGAGAAAAATCTGCAAATCATTTATCTAGGAAAGGTCTAGCATCTAGAATACAGAAAAAAACTGTAATTTATTACATAGCCCTATTTAAGTCTAGGCAATCTTTTTTGGCCATGGCATGTGGCATATGGAAATCTTAGTTCCCTGACCAGGGGCTGAACCTGTGCCCCCAGCATTAGAAGCACAGAGTCTTAACCACTGGACCACCAGGGAATTCCCAAGAATGAGCAAATGTTTTGAATAGGCATTTCTTCAAAGAAAAACACAAATGATAATGAGCACATGAAAAGATGCTCAACATCATTAGTCATCAGGCAAATGTAAATCAAAACCATAATGAGATACCACTTGTATAATAAAAAAAATAAAACAGTAAGAACTGTTGGTGATGATGTAGAGAAATATACTGCTGGTTGAAATATAAAACAAGACAACTGCTTTTGGAAAATAGTTTGGCAGTTTCTCAAAAGATTAAATATAGAGATGCAATATGATCCCAAAATTGTACTTTAAGCTATGCACCCAAAAAAGTTAAAAATATATGTCCGAGCAAAAAATTATACATGAATGTTCATAGTAGCATTATTCACAACAGTCAAAAAGTAGGAAAAATGCCAATGTTTATTAACTCATGAATGGATAAATAAAATGTGATACATCCATATGACGGAATTTACAATGGGATATTAAAAAAAAAAGACAAAGTGCTAATACATGCCACAACATGGATGAACTTTAAAAACATTTTGCTAATTGAAACTAAGCCAATCACAAATGTGATTATACGGTTCTATGTATGTAACATGTCCAGAACAGGCAAATCCACAGACAGAGTAGATTAGTGGTTGCTTGGGGTTGAGCAAGGTGAGGAGAGGCAGGAGAGTGGGAGGAAAGGACAGGAGTCATTGCTAATGGGTAGGGGGATTCTTTTATGGAAGATGGAAATATTTAAACTTAGACTGTGGTGATGGTTGTACAACTGTGAATAAAAAAACCCTTGAATTATACACTTAATTAGGTGAATAGTATGGTATGTGAATTATATCACAATAAAGCTGTTAAAAGAGGGGGTGGGGGTGCCTCCTGTAGTCTATTTCATGGCCCTGGCCCATCCTGAGTTATAGAATCTGGAAGCTACAGGCCAAAGAAGGGACGTTTGCGGATGGAGCTGAAAGAGTAAGACTGTACGCCCAACATGAGCCCCAGACACAGCTGGGATGAGCTCTGGGTTTTGTGCACTCCAGTTCCTACTTCTGCTTTTCATGACCCAAGAACAAATGTGAAATGGCACCAGAACTCGAGTTCACAGTTTGACTACTGCTTCGCTGGGCCCCCCAGTTCCAGCCTCTACTCTCAGGGCTGTTTCCAGGACAGTCCCAGGGCTGGCTTCTTCGGGTCATCAACACACTGGAATAGCTTATTCTAGAACAGTGTTGTCCCACAGAAACACAATGCAAGTCACAGAGGTCATCTTAGATGCTCTAGGACCCACATTAAAGAAAGTTAAAAAAAAAAGGTGAAGTTAATTTTAATAACTTTAATTTTAAAGTTAATTAGAACTTTATATTTTATTTAAAATACGTATTTAAAATGCTTTCATTTTAATGTGATCAATAAGCACACTTATGGTTGCCAAGAGGAAGGGAAGAGATAGGGAGTTTGGGATGCTATTTTTAAAATGGATAACCAACAAAGACCTACATATAGCACATGGAACTCTACTCAATGTTATGTGGCAGCCTGTATGGGAGGGGAGTTAGGGGGAGGATAAATACATGTATATGTATGGCTGAACCCCTCTGCTGTTCACCTGAAACTATCACAACATTGTTAATCAGCTATACCCCAATACCAAATAAAAAGTTCAAAAAAAAAAAAAAGACACACAGTAGCAAAAAAAAAAAAAATCTGCCTTGCAATGTAGGGAACTCGGGTTTGATCCCTGGTTGGGGAACTAAGATCCCACATGCTGTGGAGCAAGTAAGCCCATGAGCCAAAACTAGAGAATCCCTGCACCACAACAAAAGATCCTGTGTGCCGCAACTGAGCCCTGATGCAGCTAAGTAAATAAATAATAACAAGCACCAAGGAGGAAACCAAAGCTCAGTGAGGCATAAGCTGGTGAGTGTCCGTGGTGAAGAGCAGAGCCTGTGGTCGGGAGAGAACTACCTTCTCCATGGCGTGGGTGTGCTGGTGATAGGAGACACCCGTGGGAGGTGATGGGCCAAGAGCCCAGCTCCCATCCACTACTCAACCCCACAGAACATTAGCTCCATCACCACGATGTTGTGTTAATACCGAACCATGCAAGGCGAGGGGGGCTCAGAGGGAGAAGGCAGAGGCCACTTGGGTCACTAGCTGGGGAAACCCTACACTGGCTCTGAGACATGCACCAACACCCCCTCTCCTCCCGTCCCTTCCCCCCAGACTCAGCTTATACCACTCACCGGACTGGTGGGGGACGGAACCGCAAGACTGAGCCGAGGTCCGCTATCCTCCGGGGGCTTCTGCTGGCCGCTTTCCTGGCTGGCTGCTCTGGTGGCGTCTCTCACGGGACGAGGAGGCTGCTGGCCTGAAGCACTCCCCGAAAGGACAGCTTGGGCAGGGCCCGGCTGCGGCCAGCCCAGGGGGCCGGGCGCCTGGGCAAGCGGCTCCCGCTTGTGGTCCCCATCTCCAGTTCCAGGGGAGGCCTGGGCATGGCGGGGCTCTGCTGTTTCCTCTGAGTGCAGGGACGTGCTGGTGTCGAGGCCAGGGAAGGGGAGCGGGGCCTGCAGCGTGGGAACCTCCGTTTCTCGGATCGGTCCATTGGCTGGCACAGAGTTTACCTGGGCTTTGCTGAATTCCGACAACACCCTAGAAGTTTTTAAACAAAGAAACCCGTGTGATGGGGCTGTCAGCTGGAATGCCCAAGGCTAAGTGGAAAACTGCCGTTTTGTGATTGAACAAAATAACCCCCTTAATCATGGCGCTGCTCCCAGCTCCCACACACAGACCCTCCCACCAAAGTTTTTCTCCAGCTGGGCCTTGGGCAGGTTCGGTGGCCAGGTGAGTTGTGCAGCCCAGGTGTCAGGTGACAAAGCTCATAAAGCAGAGAAAAGGACTTGAGGCGAATGGGAACTGCCTGTCTTTTACCCTCTGAGCAGGCTAACTGTGGGTCTGGCGAGTCTGCTCAGCCAAATGGCCGTGTGGCCTGTCCCGCCCCTCGCCGACCTTGGCAGAGCCCTGGTGAATGGTGTCTCCGGGCTGGGCTCCAGCACTCTACTCCCTGGGATGTGGGGTGGGGTGAAGTGAGGATCCTTTTTGTCCCTGGAACAGTAACTGGGCAGCAGGGTTGGGGTGATGGGCTGGGTTTGGAGCCAGAGAAGCCTCACAGTTTCAGAAGCTGCTGCTGGAGAACAGTGCACACAAGCGATGTGGTATGCGTGCCCACGTCCATGGGGGTGTGCCTGATGGGGCTGGCGCTTCCTGCCTCTCAGTGGCAACGTCTGGGGCCAAGGGGGCCAATGTCACTGCCTTTGTGTGTGTACACACACACACACACACACACACACACACACACACACTGCTATACCTTCTGGAATGTGCACTGGCTAGTGGCTGCTCCTCCCTCCCTCCCTCTCGTGAGGCTTCAGAGAATCTGAGTTCTGTTTCTGAAGTAAACCTATTTGCTGTCTCCACCTCTGCTTATGAATCCAGTGAGGATGCCATAGACAAATGCAGGGTCTCGTGTCAAAAGAGCTGTCTGGAGCCCAAGACATCGCACATATCTGCCTTAAAGGCTTAGAGTGGGTGCAGAAGACACATCAAGCTCCCCTGCGTGTGGGCTCATGGAAACAAGGATTTCAGATCTCAAGTTTTCATCTGACTGCTTTCTAGGTGAGCTCTGCTCTTATTTATACCATCATGACCCCAAACAACATTTTAAAGCATTCTAGTCAAGAAGAGGTGACCAACCCACACATTTCTGGGCAACTGGTTTTCAGCATAGGTGCTGAGACATTTCAGTAGGGGAAAGAACAGTCTTTTCAACAAATGGTGCTGGGATAAGTGAATAGTTCCACGCAAAAGAATGAAGTTGGACCCCTATCTCACACCACATAAAAAAAAAATTAACCCCAGGGGATTTCCCTGTTGGTCCAGTAGTAAAGAATCCGCCTTGCAATGCAGGGAACATGGGTTCAACCCTTGGCTGGGGAACTAAGATCCCATATGTCACAGAGCAACTAAGCCCACAAACCATAACTTGAGAGTCCGTGTACCGCAACTACTGAGCCCATGGGCCACAACTAGAGAATCTGTGTGTTGCAATGAAGATCCCACATGCCACAACTAAGACCTGACGAAGCTAAATAAATGAATGAATAGCAAAAAAAAAAATTAACCCAGGTAATTCCCTGGTGATCCAGGGGTTAGAATTTGGCCCTTTCGTTGCCTTGGCCCGGGTTCAATGCCTGGTCTGGAAACTAAGATCCCATAAGCTGCGTGGCACAGCCAAAAAAGAAAAATTTAACCCCAAATGGATCAAAGACCTAAAGGTAAGAACTAAAACTATAAAACTCTTAGAAGGAAACAAGCATAAAGCTTCATATCTTTGGATCAGGCAATGGTTTCTTAGATATGACATCTAATGCATAAGCAACTAATAAAAAATATATCTAATAGAAATATTTGCATACAAAATGTGCAAATAATACCATATATCTAAGGGTCTCAGTTCAGTTCAGTTCAGTTGCTCAGTCATGTCCGACTCTTTGCGACCCCATGAATCGCAGCACACCAGGCCTCCCTGTCCATCACCAACTCCTGGAGTTCATTCAGACTCACGTCCATTGAGTCAGTGATGCCATCCACCCATCTCATCCTCTGTTGTCCCCTTCTCCTCCTGCCCCCAATCCCTCCCAGCATCAGAGTCTTTTCCAATGAGTATCTAAGGGTCTAGTACCCAGAATATGGAGCTCTTACAACTTAATAATAAATAACCCAATTTAAAGCCACTTAAAAAATAGGCAAAGGGTTTGAATAGATATAACTCCAAAGAAAGCATACAGATGGCCAACAAAGACAAGAAAAAGTGTTCAAAATCATTAGATAATAGTGAAATACAAATCAAAACCACAATGAGATACTACTCTATGCCCAGTAGGATGGCTATAATAAAAAAGGTAGAGAATAACAAGCATCAGCAAAGATGCAGAGAAATTGGAACTCTTACACGTTGTTGGTGGAAATGTAAAATGGTCTAGCTTCTGTGGAAAATGATTTGATAGTTCCTCAGGATATTAAACATAGAGTTACTACTGGACTCAGCAGTTCTCTGCTTAGGTACATACCCAAGAGAATTAAAAACATGTCCACACAGAACACCTGTACATGAATACACATAGCAACATGATAGCTAAAAAGAAAGAAAACAAATGCCCATTAACTGATGGATAAAGAAACAAACTGTAGTGTATCCACACAATGGACAATGGACAGTATTTGGCCATGACAGGTGCTATAACGTGGAGGAACCTTGAAAACATGGTACTGGGTGAAAGGAGACAGTTGCAAAAAGCCACATATTGCATGACTTGATTGATATTAAATGTCCAGAATAGGGAAATTATAACCAATGGGTAAGGGATGAAAATATTCTTGAATTAGATGGCAGCAGATGCTGGGGACTCCCCTGGTGGTCCAGTGGCTAAGACTCTGCGCTCTCAATGCAGGGGGATTGGGTTCGGTCCTTGGTCAGGGAACTAGATCCTATATGCTGCAACTAAAGATCATGCAGGCTGCAACAAAGATACAAGATCCTGTGTGGCGCAACTAATACCTAATGCAGCCAAGTAAATATTTTTTAAAAAAGATAGAATAGATGCTGAATTCACAACCTTGAGACTCTAGTGAAAACCACTGAAAACTACACTTTAAAATGGTGAATTTTAAGCTATGTGAATTCTGTCTCAATAAGTAATGTGGAAGACCTGGATTCAATCCCTGGGTTGGGAAGATCCTCTGGAGGACAGCATGGCAACCCACTCCAGTATTCGTGCCAGGAGAATCCTGATGGACAAAGAAATCCATGGGGTCGCAAAGAGTCGGACATGACTAAGCAACTAAGCACAGCACAGCAAATAAATGGATGACCTGTCAGAGAAAGGTACAGCTGTATTTGTGGGAGAGTTATGGGGGAGGCAGGTGGGGGCTCAGTCCTGCTCTAAAGCTGCACTCTAAAAACGGACCCATGAGAAATCCAAGAGTGTAGCTTGTAGGGAGAAGGCAATGATGAGTTCTGGAGAGAAGAGGGGAGTTTCCACCAGCAAAGGAAGAAGGAACATTTGCTAACCAATTGTATGTGTCCAAACCGCTGGGACAGAATGGGACCTCATCTGAAATGAACTAGCGAGGCAGATTTTTGACAAGGTCCTCTGTGAAGTCTCCACTCCTTGTGGGCTCCCAGGAGGTGGTGTGGTGAGTGATTAAGAGCAGGGCCCCTGAGTTCACCTGGCCTTGGTCAGCATGTGGCTGTGGGCCCCACAATATGAACATCAAGTTCATGGACATAATTCCCTTATCTGAAAAACAGATGTGGTAACAGCATCCATCTTTTATGACTCTGACAAAGATTAAATGAGATAATACAGGTAAAGTGCTTAGTACAGGGTTTGGCACAAAGTAAGTACTCAATAAACACTAACCTCATTATCACTGATAAGGCTGCTTAGCCTCCCTGTACACAAACGCAAAAATGTAAGCAAAGGAGAAGATTTACTGAAACACTCACTAGCATTGCCAAAATGGTTATCAAATAGACATGAATCCTGATCTAGAAGAAAGATTTTAATGACAAGAATGGATGGGGTGTTAGAATAAGTTAGTGATTTAATGCCTAGAGAAATGCCACCAAACGGCAAGAAGCCTGTGTGATCAATTAGAGGTTCTGTCAAATCAAAACTAAAGGCAAGGTGAAATGAAGTTCACAGAGCTTCACCAGAACTGGTACCAGTCTTCAGGACCCAGTGAGAATAAGAGACATGTACATCAAGTGGGATAAAGGGATAGAGAGGAGACCATGAAGCAAAGGCAAAGAAAGAAAACTGTCAAACATTTTGACAGTTTTATATTTGTATTTATAAAATACAACATAGAAATGAAACAGTGAAAAAAAGAAAAACCAAGAAATGAAACTGAAAATGCTACAGTCCTTCCACTGGGGTCTGGTGCAAGGCCCTGTTTACCCAAAACTTTCTATTTGAAAAGTTTCTAACTTTGTGCTTTCACTTAGAGAGCAATCTGGTGGGAAAATATATGTATTATGAGCACTTATACGTGTAAAGTAAATAAAAAGCATGGCCTGAAAAAAAGATTCAAGAATCTGAATGGTCACCTTATAAAGGACCCCTGATAAGCAATTCTGAGCCTGTGGTTTTCTTGAACATGCCAACTGTGGTGGTGATACACAGTACTATTTGGCAGTCAAGAGCCACTAATAAAAGCACAAAGGTGGGCTGCATATACTAAGAATCATTTCTCTCCCAAGGGAAGGCCTCATGACAGTGACCTCTGACAAATATTGCTAAGCAAGGTTTTTCAGCAGTGGATATGGGGACAAGCACAGCTGATGTCACAGGTACCCAAAGTAAGATGACACCACCATGTGGCCGGCATGCATGCTGAGTCAGACACTGTTCTAAGCGCCTGAAGATCTCTATTCGCTGCACCGCCCCAGCATTCCTTTGAAGCATTCTCACCCCCATTTTGCAGATGAGGACATCAAGGTCAGAAAGGTTTACTAACTTGCCTGAGTTGGCAAAGCTGGCTGATGCAGGACTCAGGCAGTCTGGCTCCTGAGTCCACACTCTTTACCACTAGACTACCTGCGCTTCTCAGCGATAATTATAACTCAGAGCTAACGAATGCAAAAGAAGCTGTGAGAGCCAGTTAATCCTCTCTGCACAAGGTAAACTGTAAACTGGTTTCTGCCAAACATTAATAAATTTTATTTGAAATGGGCTTTGCATTTCATGTCTGATTTGTAGTTTTGTTTTGTTTTTTCCTATACAGCCCAGCTTGCTGGATCTTAGTTCCCCTACCAGGGCTTGAACCCTGGGCCCAGAGCAGTGAAAGCATGGAGGTCTAATCGCTGGACCACCAGGGAATTCCCAGTTTGCAGATGTTCTGATTTTATAGTTGTAAGAGTTTAAGCACAATGTGTTTATGCCCAATTTTAAGTTACATACATTTAAGTAACACATTAAGTAAACTCTTTAAGTGTTGGTGAGAATCTCCCTTAAAACATACACTCCAAGAAACACTGGTCTCTGTGGATGCTCTGAGAACACTGGTGCTGGCTGCGTGCGGTGTCTGGTCCCCACATCACTGTCCAGCCTGGGTCTATACTTCCTGACCTCATCTTCCCTTTTGTTCCCCCAGAATACCCAGGACAACACTTCCCCTGAAGGAGGGCGGACGGTCACTGATTCAACAACCTTAAGCTGGAATTTTCCAATCACAAGACACATGAAAGATAAAGGCAAGACACATGACAGAGAGAAGCCTGGCTGGTCTGCGGGGGGAGAAGCACCAAAGGCCAGGACAGGTGGCTGACGGTCAGGCACGCCTCGGGCCCTGCCATCTCTGGGGCAGGGGTTGCTCCTTCTCAGAACATTATATCTAATCCTTCCATTTGGACACATGAAAATTCCACCTGATGTGCTCAAAGTTCAGAAGCCGTTTCTGGGAACTACCACACATTCTTACGTGTGCAACTGATTGATGGGCATCTCATTTGACTTTTAAACGGCCCTGTGAGGGAATTTCCATTTTAAAGATAAAGAAACAATGAAATAGTAACTACAGTAACCATAAGGACCTACTGTATAGCACAGGAAAATCGACTCAATACTCTAATGACCTATATGGGAAAAGAATATAAAAATGAGTGGGTGGATGTATATGTACAACTGATTCCCTTTGCTGTACGGCGGAAACTAACACAACATTATAAATCAGCTATACTCTGGAAAAAAAAAAAAAAGACATACAGAACCTCCAAAAGAGTTAGTAATATGCAGGACACCACTGAGCTTGTAAGTGGTGGAACTGGCTTGAAACTGGATCTGCTTCCGGGCCAGTCCAAGACACCCAGTCCTGGTGTGATTCCCACAAGCCCTGGAAAGACCTGAACCAAGGTGGCAGTGAGGGTGGGGACAGCAGTCGTGGAAAGAAGGTCCTAACACAGTTGATGGAAAAATGAGTCCTACCTGGAGGGAATGCTTCATAAACAGCTACCGTTTTTACCTATCAGATGAGCCAACATCCAAAAGTTTGCTAATACCTTCTGTTGTCAAGGCTGAGAGGACACAGGCATACCCCTGATGAAGTGTAGATAGGCAACGTCTATAAAAATTGTTAATTAATCTACCCCTTGGTTCAGTAATTTTTCTTCTGGGAATTTACTGAACAGAGAGAACTCGCATAGAGCTAAAGGACCACATTCACAGGTTATTTGTAGAAGCCCTGAACTCCAATGTCCATTAAACTCAGGGATGGTTCAATAAACTAAGGTACATTCATACAGTGGACAAATATGTAATAGAAAAAGAAGCTCCGATATGACAAGATCTTCCAAATAAGGTATGTCTGTGTATGTTAATCACTCAGTCGTGTCTGACTCTTTGTAATCCCATGAACTGTAGCCTACCAGGTTCCTCTGTCCACGGAATTCTCCAGGCCAGAATACTGGAGTGGGTTGCCATTTCCTTCTCCAGGGGATCTTCCCAACCCAGGGATTGAACCTGGGTCTCCTACATTGCGGGCAGATTCTTTACCACTGAGCCACAGGGAAGCCCTGGTAAGGTATAGAATGGTATATTTATAATTTATACTAGCTTTTGTGGAAAGAAGTGGGAAAATAAGAAACAAGAGATTAAGGACTTCTCCTGTGGTCCAGTGGTAAAGAATCTGACTTCAATGTAGGGGACGTGGGTTTAATCCCTAGTTGGGGACCTAGGATCCCACATGCCACGAGGTAACCAAGCCCGCGTACCCCAACTACTAAGCCTGCGCTCTACAGCCCCTGAGCCACATGTGCCACAACCAGATAAGCTGTGTGTGTCCCAGCTAGAGAAAGCCCATGTGCAGCAACGAAGACTAGCGTAGCCAAAAAAAGAAATAAGATAATAAGAATCTATAAAATGATATATATATGTGTATATATATATATATATCTGAAGCTAACACAACACTGTAAATCATCTATACTTCGATTAAAAAAAAATAAGAGAAAAAGTTCAAATCTATATATTCACACATGGTATAGCTGGATTTAGAGACACTGGAAAAATATGTAAGAAATTAATATTTATGGTTACAGGGGTGGGAGAGATTTTTCACTGTACACATTTTAGATTTTTTTTAACTATAAAAATAGATGATCAAAAATCAATGTTAAAAAGCCTGAATGAAGGAAGGCTCTGCCCAGGCTTCTGTCTCCAGTCAAGTTTGTCCCTTCATGTCCTCCTCCTCCACACACTTGCTCGTCCCCATTTGCTTGCCACTCCCGTGCGGGCATCACCCAGGTTTTATGTCCTCCAGAAGACCTTCTGTGAGGTCCTAGAAGATCACGCTGGGCACTGTGTTTTACTGTATTTTTTGGAAGTTGTACACAGAGCTCTGAACTATTGGTTTCCTTCTCTCTAGATGAAGATGACAATGATATCTGACACTGAAAGAGAGACTAACTTACTTGTCATAGGTCACCTAGGACAGAGCTGGGGCTGGAACCAGCTCTAAGCCCCATCTAAAGGTATTCCAGGGATTTCCCTGCTGGACCATACTAAGACTCCATGCTCCCAATGCAGGGGGCTGGGGTTTGATCCCTGATCAGGGAACTAGATCTGACATGCCACAACTAAAGATCCTCCATACCACAACGAAGATGGAAGAGCTCAAGTGTTGCAACTAACTTGGCACAGCCAAATAAATAAATAAATATATTTTTAAAATGCATTCTATGCATTCTCCCCACTAGCCCCAGTCTGCCTCCAGGTACAGCTCCCAGTAACTCTGCTCCCTGAGGGAGAGTTTATGACCTCTGTCTGTCTTTCTGTCCTAACAGAGTCCTGAGCTCAGTGACGCAATCACGTGCTCCAGGAAGGGCGGGAGGACAAGAGGAAGAGAAGCAGGAAGGAAGGGGAAGGCGTGGGGGAGGGGAACTCACTCTTGCAGAGACATGTCCGAGTCGTCGGCATTGGCCATCCCCAGGTCTGAGTCATAGGACATGGGCTCCTCGGAACGGTCTGGACTCTTGGAGCCATTCTCTTGGAGGAGGCAGCTGTCAGAGTTGAGGCTGCAGGAGAGCTGGGATGAACTGGCCGTGTCCAGGCTGAGGGAGGAGGCAGTGAGCTGCCGGTTCCGTCGGATCTTGTGGCCTGAGTGCTGGACCTCGATGTCCTCTGAGCCCGAGGAATGGGAGATGGAGTCCAGAGACTCCTTCCGCTGCAGTTCAGCTCCAGGGATAGTGAGGGGGTCGAGCTCTGAGAGCGGGCAGAGCCCCGAGAGGGCCAGC
>NW_011491618.1:1202487-1207583 GCF_000754665.1 Bison bison bison | reverse complement strand
CGGGGTGAGCGTCCACTCGTTGAGGATGGCAGACTTGTAGGAGAGCTCAAAGGACAGGGACGTCAGGCCCTGAAGGAAGCTCAGGAGGAACTCGCCCTCCTCGGCGTCGCGGAGCAGGGCCGTGGGCTGGTAGTACTCGCACAGGCGGGCCTTCTCCTGTAGCAGCAGCTTCAGGTAGCACTCCATCAGGCCGTCGTTGAGGGCCAGCCGCAGCCAGGCCCGGCAGCGGCCCACGTCCGTGCTCACAAAGATCAGGTGCTCCAACTCCGAGATGATGTGTCTGGGAAGATAGAGAACAGACACGTTTCAAGAAATGACTGCCAGTCACCGAGATGTCATTTTATCCACTGGCTAGCAAGAGCCGAGAACAAGGACTGCAAGTATACACAGGCATGAAGAATTCTTGGATAACAGCATTTGAAGGGGAATTCAGAAAGACTCAGCTATCACCCCCAATGTTCTTAGGTTGGTATCATGAAGGATCATTCATGACAACTATCTGTCTGGCCCGACAACATCTGCTCATCTGGGACACGTCTGTTGAGCCGCCAGGGCAAGGTCTTTGGAGCTGTGAAGACACGGGGTCAAGACATGGTCCCTACCCTCGGTCCAGGTAATGACTTTTCAAGGGCATACTGAGGTAAGCCCTATTGTTAGCAGCACTGTGGTGGGGGCCAGGCAATCATTTCTGGGTTGGAGTAAGAAAAATGCCATAGAAAGGGGGTCTCTGCGCTGGGCCTTGAGGGATTTCAAGAGGCAAAGATGGAAGGAGAACTTTCAAGGCGTAAGAGACTGATAGAGAAAAAGGCATAAAGGGGAGAAAAGCAACAGACTATAATACGAGTGGGGAGTGCTCTGGTTACAGCTTGGGGAGGAGGAGTGGAAGATCGGGTTGCAAGGCGAGGTAATAACACAGTCTTGAGTATCAAATGGGGGAAGCAGAGTGGGGCAATGGTACCCACACCTGGCTGTGCATTAGAACTCTGTAGAGAATGAGACCAGGATACAGGTTCCGGGGCCCCAGGCAAGTGAATCAGACCCCAGCCTGACAAATGGCAGCCTATGGCTACAGGGTTTTGCTCAGGAAAGCTACACGCCCACAGCTATGCAGACTTCAGGGTAGGGTGTTCCATCCGGGCCCCATGTGTACCAAACTCAGCTCCTAAAATGTTTCCGTCTGCTGTAAATGCCCCTCCTCTGACTGCACCATCCCCGGTGCGTGGCTCCTCCACGGGAGCACTGACCATACTCTGCAGAACCCAGGGATGGAGCTCTGGTCAGCTTAAGCTCACTAAAGGCTGGCTGACTGACCGAAGAAAAGACAGAAGGAGATAAGGGGGACACTGAGAAAGGCACTTCCACCCAGAATTAAGGTAACAGCCTGAGACAGAGCAGTGGCAGTAGGCACAAAAAGGAAGATTCGAGACTGACATGCCACCTTGGGGCAGGACTGACAAGACACCAGGGGCATTTAATAGGCCAGAGAGGCTCCATGCCAGCTGCCTGCTCCAAAGCCCAGGCGGTTCAGGGCAGGGCAGACAAGACAAATGTCTCAGGGCACACATTCAGATGCTCTGGCCAGAGGCTGCTCTTCTTAAATTAAAAAAAAAAAGCCCTACCTCCTTACAAGTATGATACTTAGCACACAAATACGCAAACATCCTTAGGCAGGGTCAGCAAATTTCTGGAAAGGGGCAGACAGTAAAGATTTTAGGCTTTGCAGGCCACACAGCTTCTGTTGCAACTACAGAATTTGCCAGAGGATGGAAAAAAGCCGGCTCCTGCTTCCACTCAGGGTGCTCAGCCCAGGGGCTCAACACTGTGCCGGGCCACTGCCTGAGGGGCCCACTGAGGCCTGGTCTAACACCACCCTCCTCTGGCCATCTCCTCTCCACGACACGGGGCTCCCTGTGGCTTTCCACAGAAAAGCCCTGGAAGGAAGAACCTGGAGCCCCACATTCTGAAGCTCCACCCCGACGTGAACCCCGCCCCCACCCAGCGGCTCTCACTTGTGGGTGACAGCTTTCAGGAGAGGCCAGAAGACGGGCTGAGGCAGAGGCTTCTGGTGGGCGCCTTTTTTCCTCTTCCCTCCGGCCTCGGCGCGGATGTGCTTGGCGTGCAGGCCGTGGATGAAGACGGCCTCCAGGGCGCTGCACATGCTGTTGGCATCTCCGTCTTCGCTCGTGACCACCGTGTCTGAGGACACATATTGCTTCTGCAGCGCCTTCACGGAGCCCACTAGCTTCTTCTTGATGACCTGGGCGGTGCCAGACACAACACAGGTCTTTAGAGGCTCCTGTGGCGACCCCTGCAATGTCACCCTGCTTGTTGCCAAACACGTGGGTCCCCATGCAAGCACAAATCCGTGTATCTATGCAACAAGACTAGGACAGGCCGGGACTTCCCTGATGGTCCAATGGCTAAGAGTGTGCGCTCTCAATGCAGGGGTCCCCGGTCAGGGAGCTAGAGCCCACATGCCCCAACTAAATATACTGCATGCAGCAACAAAGACCCAGTGCAGCCAAATAAATAAATTAAAAATTTTTCTTTTAAAAAATTTTTTAAAAAGAAAATCAAAAATTTTTAATTTAAAAATAAAAGAAAAAATTTAGTACAGGCTAATGGTAGAAAATAAAGAGAAAGAAGAAAAAGAAAAAAAATCACACTGTGAAGTGTTGTTATTATTATTATTGCAAAGATAGTTGTGGGGTTTTTTTGCTTGGTTTTCAGTTTTTTAATTTATTTACTTATTTATTGGCCATGCTGAGAGGCTTACAGGATCTTAGTTCCCCAACCAGGGATTGAACCTGGGCCACAGCAGGGAAAGCACCAGGTCCTAACCACTGGACTGCCAGGGAACTGCCTGTTTGCTTGTTTTTTAAACCAAACTTCAGTGAGCTGTATAAAACTTGTGTTTAAGTTCTGACTCCACCATAGTTACAGATATGGGAGCTGAAGTAATTCATCTAGGGCAGGACTGAGATTTTTCCATCTTAATCATAAGACCAACATTCCAGAGAGTCAATAAGTTAAGAGGCAAAAAGCGCTGTGTTAGAACAATAAAAACACCCAGAAACAGAAGAGTGGTTTATAGGAAGAAAGATCCTAGACCTGGCAGTCAGAGCCTGGGTTTAGTCTCAGTTCTGGTAGTCACCAGCTGGGTCACCTCAGATATTCCACTTATCCTCTCTGAGCCTCAATTTCCTATCTGTTATACAGAAATAATACCTTGTGATTTACAGCACTGGAGCGGGAGTACTCTTTGAGGGCAGGACTAGCTTTTTATTCATCCCGTGCCCTCAACAATGGTCCTGGTTCTCGGCATGGGTACTAGTAAATGTTTGCTAAATGAATAAATCATAAAACATACATAGGAGCCTTCGCCGGTGGTCCAGTGGTTAA
Source organism: Bison bison bison (assembly GCF_000754665.1). Lineage (NCBI taxonomy): Eukaryota > Metazoa > Chordata > Mammalia > Artiodactyla > Bovidae > Bison > Bison bison. The sequence goes on along the minus strand of NW_011491618.1, from coordinate 1,204,181 downwards.
GAAACCACCTTTGGATTCAGGGGAAGAAGCCAGGGTTTGATCCCTGGTCAGGGAATTAAGATCCCACATGCCGTGGGGCAACTAAGCCCAAACACTGTAACTAAAGAGCCTGTGAGCCACGACTAGAGAAGCCCACGCACGCTGTAACTAGAGAAAGCCTTTGTTTTAAAATATATAAAGTCCTTTGGAAATACAGAGTTAAGAGTGTTCTAGCATAATAGAAGTACATATGTCAAAATTACCTAAGGGTTTGGAAAAGGACTGGAAGGGATTACAGAACAACTGGTTTGAATTACTAGGTGACAGGATTATGGACAAATATCTCACTGGTTTTTATTTTAGAGAACACAATCCATGTTAATGGTCTTTGAAAAGTTAAATGTTCTTCTGTTAGAACAGCTTTAATGAGACATAATTTACATATCATAAAATCCGCTCACTAAAACACACAGCTCGGTGGTTTTTAGTACATTCACAGAACTGTGCAAACATTTCTACTATCTAATTTTAGAACATTTCATTGCCCTCAAAAGAAACCCTGTACCCATTAGCAATCACTCACTATTCCCTTCTTCCCCCAACCTCTGGCAACCACTGATCTACTTTCTGTCTCTGTGGATTTGCCTATTTTCTGGACATTTCATATAAATGGAATCATACAATATGCAGCCTTTTGTGTCTGACTTCTTTCACTTTAGTATGTTTTCAAGTTTGTCAGTGTTGTAGCATGGATCAGTAGTTCATTCGTTTTTATTGCTAAATAATATTCCATTGCACGGATATATCCATTTTATTTATGCATTCGTCAATTAATAGATATTTGGGTTGTTTCCACTTTTTTGGCTGCGATGTTCCTATGAACACTCACGTACAAGTTTTTGTGTAGACATGTTTTCAGTTCTCTTGGGTATACACCTAGGAATGGAATTGCTGGGTTGTATTTAACACTGTTTCACTTTTTGAGGAACTATCAAAGTGTTTTCCACAACGGCTATACCATTTTACACCCCCACCAGCAAGGGATCAGGATCTCAACTTCTCTACAACCTCACCAACACTTACTGTTGTCTGCCATTTTCATTACAGCCATCCTGGTAGGTGTGAAGAAGCATCTCAGTATGGTTTCCCCCCCCCCACTGCTCAGCATGTGGGATTTTAGTTTCCTTACCAGAGAGTTAACCCACACCCCCTGCAATGGAAACTCAGAGTCTTAACCACCAGACCACCTGGGAAGTCCTTCATTATGGCTTTTTTTTTTTTCCTATTTTATTTTTAAAATTTTTGTTGGAATATAGTTGATTTATAAGGTTGTGTTAGTTTCAGGGGCACAGCAAAGTGAATCAGTTATATATAGATAGATAACTATAGAAGAGAAGAGAAGAAGAAGGCAATGACACCCCACTCCAGTACTCTTGCCTGGAAAATCCCAAGGATGGAGGAGCCTGGTAGGCTGCAGTCCATGGGGTCGCTAAGAGTCGGACACGACTGAGTGACTTCACTTTCACTTTTCACTTTCATGCTTTGGAGAAGGAAATGGCAACCCACTCCAGTATTCTTGCCTGGAGAATCCCAGGACGGGGGAGCCTGGTGGGCTGCCGTCTATGGGGTCGCACAGAGTTGGACACGACTGAAGCGACTTAGCAGCAGCAGCAGCAGTGTGTATATCAGTCCCAATCTCCCAATTTATCCCTCCC
>NW_011491618.1:1201940-1202387 GCF_000754665.1 Bison bison bison | reverse complement strand
CAGTTCTAACTGTTGCTTCCTGACCTGCATATAGGTTTCTCAAGAGGCAGGTCAGGTGGTCTGGTATTCCCATCTCTTTAAGAATTTTCCACATTTTGTTGTGATCCACACAGTCAATGGCTTTGGCATAGTCAATAAAGCAGAAATAGATGTTTTTCTGGAACTCTCTTGCCTTTTCGACAATCCAACGGATGTTGGCAATTTGATCTCTGGTTCCTCTGCCTTTTCTAAATCCAGCTTGAACATCTGGAAGTCCATGGTTCATGTATTACTGAAGCCTGGCTTGGAGAATTTTGAGCATTACTTTACTAGTGTGTGAGATGACTGCAACTGTGCAATTGTTTGAACATTCTTTGGCATTGCCTTTTTTTGAGATTGGAATGAAAACTGACCTTTTCCAGTCCTGTGGCCACTGCTGAGTTTTCCAAATTTGCTGGCATATTGAGT
>NW_011491618.1:1193420-1201840 GCF_000754665.1 Bison bison bison | reverse complement strand
GGCAATGACACCCCACTCCAGTACTCTTGCCTGGAAAATCCCAAGGATGGAGGAGCCTGGTAGGCTGCAGTCCATGGGGTCGCTAAGAGTCGGACACGACTGAGTGACTTCACTTTCACTTTTCACTTTCATGCTTTGGAGAAGGAAATGGCAACCCACTCCAGTATTCTTGCCTGGAGAATCCCAGGACGGGGGAGCCTGGTGGGCTGCCGTCTATGGGGTCGCACAGAGTTGGACACGACTGAAGCGACTTAGCAGCAGCAGCAGCAGTGTGTATATCAGTCCCAATCTCCCAATTTATCCCTCCCCGACCCTTACCCCCCAATAACCATAAGTTTGTTTCCTACACTAGTGACTTTACTTCTCTTTTCCTCATTATGGTTTTGATTTGTCTTTGTCTAACATCTAATGATATTGAGCATCTTTTTATGTATTTATTGGTCATCTGTATATCTTCTTCAGAGAAATCCTTGGTCTTCAGGTAACCTATAGTCAATCCCCATTGTTTTATGTAAATCCCCATTTTATCATCAATAAGATGATTTGGGGCAGGATCTTTTGGGCGCAACTTTTTCTCAACCCAAGGCTTCTCTTTCTAAACAGTGCTAATTCATTTCAAAGTGAGAAAAAACAAAGACATGGCTGTCCCAGGCACCCCTTCCCCCACCCTGATCTTCCCTTGTTGCCTACCGGGATGGCAGCCCGGGGGTCCAGTCCATTCTCCACCCCTGAGAGCATTTCCACTCCAGCAGCAGCTCCCCAGGAGAATCACATGACACCTGCAGAGAAGACATGGCCATATGAATAATCGTTGGGCCCGCCCGCCTCTTCACCACACCGCACCCCCATCTTACGCAAACTGCAACTGAAAGGACTTTGAATACAAACGTGAAAACTGAGTGTGGATTTTAAGGAAGGAAAAAAAGGCTGATGGATTGGACCTCCTGAGGAGAGGAGCCCTGGGTGCCAAGGGTGGGTATGTCCCAAAAGGTGGGTAGAGAGGGCCCTTTGTGCTTAGTTGCTCAGTCATGTCTGACTCTTTGTGACCCCATGGACTGTAGCCCGCCAGGCTCCTCTGTCCATGGGGATCCTCCAGGCAAGAATACTGGAGTGGGTTGCCCTGCACTCCTCCAGGGGATCTTCCCAACCCAGGGACTGAACCCAGGTCTCCCACACTGCAGGTGGATTCTTTACTGTCTGAGCACCAGCGAAGCCCAAGAATACTGAAGTGGGTAGCCTATTCCTTCTCTGGGGGATCTTCCCGACCCAGGAATCGAACCGGGGTCTCCTGTACTGCAGGTGGATTCTTTACCAGCTGAGCTACCAGGGAAGCCCAGAAAGGGCCCTTCATGCCACACCAAACATTGGCACAAAAAGGCAGGGGACGAAAGGCAGATCTGATACAGAGCTGAGGGTGCGAGGGGACTGCTGCAGCTGAAGGCGCCAAGAACCCACAGGGGCTGAGAAACAGGAGCTCACAATTCACATTCAGGGCCTGGGCCTTGAAACTGTCCCCTGACTCCTCTCCTAGCCCAGGCTTGGCCAGCTCAGCGGGGAAAAGTACAACTGACATGGCTTCAGACGGAATGGCACTCCTGCCACGCTGCTGCTTCTCCTTCGGGCCATGAGGGTCCAGCCTGAACAGCACAGGCACATGTCTAAAGGGTAACAACATGGGTTCTAGTCCTAATTTGCCACTAACCAACTTGGCACACTGGGGCATGTATCAGACCTCTCGGATGGAGACTATGAGTGTGGATAGCGCCAAGCACAGCGCCTGATATTTACCAAGGGTAAGTGGTATCTCTAACCCTAGTGGATGTGGCCGTCCAAATTTACAGGCAAAGAATGCCACTGCCTAAGTAAGCGTGTGCGGCAGCTCAAGTCAGTACGCAGAGACATCTCTTGGGGTAGCTGGCTTTCTCCTGAGGCAACCAGGCCCAGGGTGGCATGGTGGGGGATGGTGGGGACTTTGGCCTGAACCTGAGGGGGCTGCTGCTTGGTCCCACCGCAGCAATTTGTACAGACCAGGCCCGGAGAGGCACACTCACATCTAAACAAATCTCGAGTGGCCACACAGCTGAGCATGAGGGGACACCAAGAAAAGAAAAAAGGGTTATTGCTGTCTCTGCTCTCAAAAACTCATGGCCCATGGGAGTCCCATGGCAGTTCAGTGGTTAAGACCATGTTTCCATTGCAGGGGCTGTGAGTTCAATCCCTGGTTGGGAAACTGAGATCCCACACGCCATGTGGCGCAGCCAAAAAAAAACAATCAACCGAAACTCACGGCCCAAAGATGTTACTAAAACCAAGGCACGCTCAATGGGGTTTTGTACCTTTTACATTTATCGCCTCATTCATTTCTCATAACCACCCTGGGAGTGTTTTATTATCTTAGTCTGACAGATAAGAAACAGAAGCTGATGTAGGTCAAGGAAATTCTCAAGATTCCAAGGCGGGTAAGTGGCCAACTCTACCACCCACTGCCAGCACAAGGGTCACCCCTGCTCAAGGGAAATCCTCAGACTGATGGAGTGTGATCACCTCCCTTCTGGAAGAGGTGGGTGTGGGCAAGGGCTGAGGCAGGGAGGGACAAGGGGGCAGGGAGACCTGGGGGTCCAGGTGAGGGGCTGCAGTGGGACACTGAGGTCAGCCTGGTGGGAAAGGTTTACAGGAGGACAGGAGCGCGACACTTGGAAGTGACAGAGGCAGTGTGGCCTTAACAGTGGGAGATGGTCTGATTCAGACTCTGGTCCCTGGAGCTGGCAGAGGGTAAACAGGACCCAGAGCTGACCTCCCCCAGTAAAGACACACGGAGTGAGGGGGGTGTTTGGAGGGTGGCCCCTGCAGAGCCAGCCCTGGTCAGGGCGTGATGGACCACAGGATGCAACCCTTGACCTCAGGCCCTGTCTTACTACCTCACCCTCACTTCACTCCCCCTCCCACCTACAGGGATTCTCGGGCCCTCGTCCAGTCTCCGGCCACCAGCACCCCAGGCGGAAGGACCGGTGTTAGAGACAGTCCCTCTGGACAACGTTCCTTCCAGGACACCTTGTGTGGCTCAGGAGGCCAAATCCAGGTGTTCTGGCTCCAAGACCCTGGGCTCCAATCCCCTTCAGTAATTCCAGCGGCCACAGGCCTCCCCTCAGGCCACAGGCCTCCCCTCGGGCCTGCCTCTTCTGGAAGGAGCCTCAAGCCCCACAGCTGCCCTTCCCTCAACCAGCCACAGGTCGGGAGAGGAAAGGCTTAGGCCTCAGCAACCCGAACAATAGCCTGGGTTCATTAAGACCTCATAATGAATTAACTGAAAATAATATTCATGGGCGGGGAGGGGGGCTGGTAGCCTTGTTAGTAAGCAGGTGCTCCAGGCCAGAAAGGGTCTCTTCACAAGTAGACTGACGCTGAGGTCAGAGCAGGGCCAGACAAGTACCTGTTGCTTTTAAAACCAACTGTCAGAAAAGCTACAGAATGACAGCGCAGAGGAGTTCAGAAGGCAATGGCCACTTGACAATTCACAAAACAGGACTGAGGCTATGGGGTTCATGCCACACTTTAGGGCACACCTTTCTCTGCAAGAAGCCACAGCACCCCGCCTATGTGGGTCTGCCCCGACATGCCTCAGGGAGGCAGGAATCAGCTCAGGGGCAGGAATGTGATGGTTGATGACATGAGAACTTGCTGATGGAACCAGAATGGGGCTCGGTCTCCTGACTGCTGGGTCAGCACTCCATCATTCTCCAGGCCCCCCCAGTCTACCTTCCCGTGGGACGGGTTTCACTTCCTGTCCTCAGAACACTCTTCACTGACACCAAAAACCAAACCAAAGGGCGGGGGCGGGGCTGCAAAGAGACCTAGGCTAAAAAGAGTAAGGGGATAATGTGGGGAACACTGCTAAAAGGTTCTTCAAACACCACTGGTGGAGTTTGGCAGAACAGATGACTTCTGTCTGCCCCTTAGGCAAATCCTAACCTTGAAAAGTCTATGTCCCCCCCTAAGTATCAATTCACCCAGACTCAACGCTTCAAGCTTCTCTAATCTCATGTAACTCTTAAATCAATCCTGTGAGAGAAGGGTGATTATCCCCATTTTACAGAGGAGAAAACAGAGGCTCAGTAGGGATAGAACTCTTTGGTTTCCTCATTCTAAGTCTTGTGTCTTTCGCCAAAGTGTTTCAGGTCTTTGATTTCAAGAGCTTCAGGCAAAACTTATTACTTTCGAACGAAGTAATAATTAACTTTGCACTCAGAAACTCAAACAATCTTACCCATCAAGTCTGTAGTCCCAACCAGCTGAGGCCAAGTCCTTTCCATGGTACCCAGGTTTCACAGTTGTCTTTTCTTAAATGTTCCAACTCACAGGAAGGAATTGTTCTGGTTGCTTTTCTTTCTTATGCTGCCTGGCCTTCTATGTATGTCCAATATCACTTCCTCCAGAGACCAAGGAAGAAAGAAAAGAAAAGAATGGCTTAGATGAGACTTACACTAAAGGAAGAAAAGAACTGCTGGGCTTCTTCAGTTCTGAAACACTCCATCCATCAGTAAACAGCAGCCCCCTCTCCTTAGAGACTTCTCAGCTATTCCCAACAGCCTGCTCTCTACGGCCTGAATCCAACCCTGTACCGGGCTATTGAGAACAGTCTGGCATTTAAGCCATCCAGCTGCTGTATGAACTGATGAGTCATGGTTTACAGTTGGAAAAGAAGGACAAAGTTATCTTCTGATTCAGAAGGGCAGCTGATCTTTCAGACATGTGAGTGCTGGGTGAGTAAAGTATACCTCTTTCCACCTGAAGACAGCTGAATTTCTGGACAAGTGTCTTGAGGCAGGAGAAGGGAGTGGAACAGGCTTTGAAGTCACCAGATGCCAGCTAGAGGGAGAGAAATTTCTAGCCCTGTGATTCCCAAACCAAAGGCTAGTGAGTAAGGCCAGAAATGTGAAGTCAGTGAAGACAGAGCAGTTTTCTTTCCTCCTTCCTTCCTTCCATCAATAACACCCATCTCCCCCATATTCTTGTCCCATCCTTAGGATTCCAGCAAGGACCAACTCTGGATGAATGATAACAGGAACTCTGTCTGACTCATTCACCATTGCATTTCTGGTGCCTAGAGCAACACACAGCACACAGTCATGCTCAAAAAATATCTACTGGATGAACCGAAGAATAAAACAAAAATAAGGCTCAGGGCAGGAATCTCCATTTCACAGGCTGAGGGAAGCTGAGGTATACAGTTCTCAGCCAGGATGGAACACCTTCCATTAAACCACCCTGCCAGCTGGCTAAAACTATTTCAATATATCCCACCTTAATAGGGTGGGGGGTAGACACTGAAGGGAGAAGAGCATTCAGCTTTTCAAAGGAACAAGACTATAAATGGCAAGAGGGCTTCCCTGGTGGTCCAGTGGCTAACATTCCATGCTCCCAATGCAGGGGACCTAGGTTTGATCCCTGGTCAGGGAACTAGATCCTGCATGCCACAATTAAAAAGATCTTGCGTGCTACAACTAGAACTCAGTGCAGCCAAACAGGTAAATAAATATGAAAAAAAGAGACCATGAATGGCACACAAAGACAACAGGTCCTACTGGGGACCCTTTAAAATTGCTACCAAATGGCCTCTAAAGCTAGGTCGTCAGAATTGGAAGAGAATGTGTATCCCCAAAGCCCAGGCAACGATAAATGATGAAAGTGGGGCCTCAGGAATGTCCCTCTGCCTCAGCTACTCAGATATCTGGGCTCCTCATGTTCATGGGTAACCAAATGGCCCAAACTCAAAGATCCAGCACCTGCAGAAAGAGGAAGTGATTCAACAGCGCTATACCCGCCTGAGCCTTAGCCTCCTGGGAGCCCTCTCACCTACGCTCTTCACAACGTGTTACATCATCTCTGGCATCCACTGCGTGCCCTGCGTTCAGTGTCAGGACAGGCCTGCTCTCAGCTCTAGCTGGCAGGAGCACCAGGCAAGGGCGCATAACAAGTGACCACACACATGGACACGGCTCTGTGAACACTGCCACACAGTGGTGCTCCCTGAGCTTACTCCCGGCCAGAAAACCAACCAACAGGAAGTGATGGCTTCCACTGCCCCAGGCTATGTGGGAGCCAGGTGAGTGGCCATTCTTCACCTTCCAGGTATCTGGTGACACCTACCATTCCAGCGGCAGCACAAGTCATTTACTATGAATGTTAGACATACAATTTCAGGGGGCAAGTCCAGGGGACCAGACATCTGGGAAAAAATCCCTGACCCTGACCCAAGGCAGGGAGCTCTACTTCTCCACACTTACCTGCCACCTGAGGCCCTGCCTGCACCCATCAAGCCCCTCAGTGTCTAACTGCTGGGTTCCCGGCAAGCAGTGACATTTGGCTGTTGAAGGGCAGCTAGTGAGGTTGGCGGGGGGACTCTTCACTAATTCTCAGACTGAGTGGGGACTGGGTTAAGGGAAAAATGGGTGTAGAACTGAGATGGGGACAGCAGAGGTGAGAGAGCAGGAGACCTCATTTTTAATAAGATTGGGTGAGAATGCTAAGAACTGAGCACCAAGAGTCGGGGGCAGTTTAGCAAAGACTTAGGGACAGGAGTGTCCTCTGATGGTTGGAGATGGATAGGAAGTCTATGGTGGGCTAAGAAGTGAGGGGTTGAGTCTGTGAAGACAAGAGGCATGTAAAATTTGAGAAAGGGCTGAGATCAGAGTTATCAAAAAGAAAAGCGTGTGCTCAACAGGGCGTCTACTTTGGTGGTGGGTCTTAAACGACAGTGGGACAGAGATGGGGTGTTCAGGATGGGCATACCTTGGGGAGCTGAGCAGAGGGTGTGGAAGATTAGGATACGAAGGCTGCTCAGGAAAAGGGCGAACCGAACCAGAATCGAGGCCAGTGTGCAGTATGAGGATCGCCAAAGGGGTTGAGAGGTAAAGACGACATGTGTTGGGGGTAAGCAGAGGCATGTGGTCAAGGTCAGGGGTGGAACTGGGCTACAGTGAGGTCAAGGATAAGGCTGCATTTACGCAAGACCGGTGGTGGTGGGGTGGGGTGGTAAGCCCTAGGGTCAGGTCACGAGTGGCAAATGGAGGGGAAAGGCCAGCAGCGGCAGTGCGGCCGAAGGCTACAGTCGGAGTGGGGCGCGGAGCTTGGGCTGGGAAGGGTGAGGGCTCAGAAGCTGGGCAGTCTCAAGGCAACCAGGGGTCTGGGCTCACGGAGAGGGCTGGTGTCCCCTTGCCCATATGCGTCCCGGCCTCGCCGCCCCTCTGCTGCCCGCCTCGCCCCGGATCCTCAACTCACCGAAGGGAGAAGCGAGGGGGCGGGGGCACTGCCAGCCGCTGCAGCCCGTAAGCCTCGGATGGGACGCCGCGGCCTCCCGGCCACTGACAACAGGAAGCGGCTCCCGCGGCGCCTGACGCCATCACGTCAGCTCTGCGTCCAGATTAACACTTTAAAAAGGTGTTTGAGACTCTGCATCATTTAGGGAGAGATGTCAAGACATATTTTCTTTACACTGTCCAGTCTAGACATGATAGTTTAAGAACTATTGATCTTCACTTCTCATACATTTATAATTTCTCTTTTCTTCCACCAGGAAAGTTTTCTTATTCTTAACAAGTACTGATGACCCTGTAGATGGGACAATTACACAACCAGTTATTATGAATCTAAGAACATTACATTTTCTGTTGCAATTATCTTTTTCTACTGCTGCTGCTAAGTCACTTCAGTCATGTCCATCTCTTAGCGACCCCATGGACTGCAGCCTACCAGGCTCTGCCGACCATGGGGTTTTCCAGGCAAGAGTACTGGAGTGGGGTGCCATTGCTTTCTCTGTTTTCTACTAGAGTGCATCTATTAATTCATTAAAAAGCAAACAAACAAAATTGAGCACTAGCTCTGAACCAGGGATTTTTGAGTGGTTATGCAAACAAACATCAGATAAACTCCTTACCATCAAGCAGAATTGATAGTATCTGTTAAAATGCAAATGTTATCTAAATAGACTAGTTCATCAAACCATGTAACTACAAATGGTTTGTCCAATTACTAGTCATCCAGCAGGACACTGACTTGGTAGAATGGAACTTGATGCAGGTAAATGTTTGTGAGAGACAGCAGAGATGAAGAAGTCTGCACCCAGACTGATGCCTGAATGAAGTTTTATAGATCACATGGGCTTGTGAAAGAGTTTAGGTAAATAAAAAGTAAGTTTATAAATTGTAAAGGCACACTTGTTGCGATTTGCATTTTATCTTATGGCTAACCCAGGATAATGCAGACAGCTAAACACTCGTGGAAGTAGTATTTTCCTCCCACTAAGGTAGATCTGGTCAGGATCCCTTTTTGGTCATATGATTCATATACACAAGAACATAGACTAAATAGTTTTTAAAACAAAAAACAGTTTCCCAATCCTTTTAACAGAAAAAAAAAAAAAA
>NW_011491618.1:1192183-1193320 GCF_000754665.1 Bison bison bison | reverse complement strand
GATAACCATGATGGTGTGATCACTCACCTAGAGCCAGACATCCTGGAATGTGAATTCAAGTGGGCCTTAGGAAGCATCACCACAAACAAAGCTAGTGGAGGTGATGGAATTCCAGCTGAGATATTTCAAATCCTAAAAGATGATGCTGTGAAAGTGCTGCACTCAATATGCCGGCAAATTTGGAAAACTCAGCAGTGGCCACAGGACTGGAAAGGTCAGTTTTCATTCCAGACCTAAAGAAGGGCAATGCCAAAGAATGTTCAAATTACTGCACAATTGCACTTATCTCACATGCCAGCAAACTAATGCTCAAAATCCTTCAAGCCAGGCTTCAACAGTATGTGAACTGAGAACTTCCAGATGTACAAGCTAGATTTAGAAAAGGCAGAGGAACCAGAGATCAAATTGCCAACATCCATTGGATCATAGAAAAAGTAAAAGAATTCCAGAAAAACATCTACTTCTGCTTCATTGACTATGCTAAATCCTTTGACTGTGTTCAGTTCAGTTCAGTCGCTCAGTCGTGTCTACTCTTTGCATAGATCACAACAACTGTAGAAAATCCTTAAAGAGATAGGAATATCAGGCCACTTTACTGCCTCCTGCAAAACCTATATGCAGGTCAAGAAGCAACAGTTAGAGCTGGACCTGGAACAATGGACTGATTTCAAATTGGGAAATGTACGTGAAGGCTATATATTGTATGTCAACCTGCTTATTTAGTATGTCAACCCTTCTTATTTAGTTTCTATGTAGAGTTCAGTTCAGTTTAGTCACTCAGTCATATCCGACTCTTTGCGACCCCATGAATTGCAGCATGCCAGGCCTCCCTGTCCATCTCTCAGAGTTCACCCAAACTCATGTGCATCGAGTCAGTGATGCCATCCAGCCATCTCATCCTCTGTCATCCCCTTCTCCTCCTGCCCTCAGTCCCTCCCAGGATCAGGGTCTTTTCCAATGAGTCAGCTCTTCACATGAGGTGGCCAAAGTTTTGGAATTTCAGCATCAGCATCAGTCCTTCCAATGAACACCCAGGACTGGTCTCCTTTAGGATGGACTGGTTGGATCTCCTTGCAGTCCAAGGGACTCTCAAGAGTCTTCTCCAACACCACAGTTCAAAAGCATCAATTTTTCGGC
>NW_011491618.1:1190171-1192083 GCF_000754665.1 Bison bison bison | reverse complement strand
GCTCTTCCGATCTGCCCGTGGAGCCAATCGTGGGGCCCGGAGGGACCTCGGGGCGGGGCCAGCGCTCTCCGGTGCCGGAGGATTCCCAGCCCGGGTGTAGGTAGGTACGTGGTCTGGGAGGCTCATGGTCACCGTACCCTAGCGGGGCGCGGAGAAGCAAGGCCGCCGGCGTCCGGCGGAATGCGTCCTCACTGCCCGCCTTCCGCTGGATCTGTGTCAGACGAGATCCTGGCTTCTGAGTTCCCGACCTCATCTGCGTAGAACTGGGGCCGTCACTTGGCCTCCAGCGAAGGTTCCCCGTTTGTAAAATGGGACCAACGCCTACCCTATTTTTGCCTCCCCCAGGGCATCAGTGTAGCCAGATGGGCAGAGCCCAGGCCCAACTTGGAGGTTCTGTCCCGCCTGGCGTTTCTCAGGAAAAGAGTGTGTTTTAAGCACAGCTTGTATCAAGGAAACACCTTGAGGTCCCCTGGGCATTATCTAGTAACGTACCATCATGCCTGCGCCACACTCGCTCAAGCAGTTATTCTCACGTAGCCTTGTAGTTGTTTGCTTTCTGTTGTAGAAGCGATATTTCTCTTTCAAATGGAATCAGAATAGGGACTTACTTGGTGGTGCAGTGGTTAAGACTCCATGCTGCCAATTAAGGAGGTTCCATCCCTGCTCAGGGAACTAGATCCCACAACCCAGTAAAGACCTGGCACAGCCAAATATTTTTTAAAAAGGGGGGTATTGAGAACCAAAGGTCAAAAGTGGGGGTGGGGGGGTGGGTCCTGACATACTTGAGACATTTACCACGCGCAGGTATCGATCTAGTGAGACTAGGGCCTGCGTGTGGAAGAGGTACCACTACATGCAGGGCCGTGGGACTTTGGGGTGGCTTTACAGGACTGGGGGATGGGGGACACACCAGTTCTTGGGAGGAAGCTCCACTGATCCCTGCTGGAATCTTATGCTCCATCCACCTCTTCAGGGAAGGTGTCCCTCATGTCTCTGGGAAGGTTGAGGTCCCAGTGTAAGCAGATAGGATGGGGGGATGGGGAGGTCCTAGGAGGAAAAGAACTCAATATAACTTTTTGACATAAGAGAAGCCATTTTCGGCCTAAGCTGTTTTGTGCTCTAAGCCTGGCCACAATGCTTGCCCTTGAACAGTTCTCAGTAATTAATGATCTGAAAAGAACAAAGGATTGCAATCAGGAAACAATAATTCAGCTATGAAACAAGAATCCTAGTTCCTCCTCAAGGGCTGGACATAATCTGATACACATCTTTGAGTTTTGTTACAGGAACTAAGTCTCCCTTGCCCCCCTCACCCCCCACATCCCCACCCTCCCTCCCACCAGGTGGCGGGTGGTAACTGCATGCTTAGTTACCAGCCTGGAGGAAAAATAAGGAATGATGTTGACCTTTCTGACTTTGGGACTTCAATCAACTAAAACTTGAACTCTGTCAACATTTTCCTTATTCTACGTTAAATCCCTCTGCTGAAGCCCCTTCATGAAGGTGCATACACTATCCAAGCCCCTTCATGAAATACACATGTTCAGAAAGGCAAAATGGTCTGAGGAAGCCTTACAAATAACTGAGAAAAGAAGAGAAGCAAAAGGCAAAGGAGAAAAGGAAAGATACCCATCTGAATGAAGACTTCCAGAGAATAGCAAGGAGAGATAAGAAAATCTTTTTAAGTGGACAATGCAAAGACACAGAGGAAAACAATAGAAAGGGAAAGACTGGAGATCTCTTCAAGAAAATTAGAGATACCAAGGGAACATTTTATGCAAAGATGTGCACAATAAAGGACAGAAAGTGTATGGACCTAACAGAAGCAGAAGATATTAAGAAGAGGTGGCAAGAATAAACAGAACTGTAAAAAAAAAAATGTTCATGACCCAGATAACCATGATGGTGTGAT
>NW_011491618.1:1189833-1190071 GCF_000754665.1 Bison bison bison | reverse complement strand
ACTCAGCTTTCTTCACAGTCCAACTCTCACATCCATTCATGACCACTGGAAAAACCACAGCCTTGACTAGATGGACCTTTGTTGGCAAAGTAATGTCTCTGCTTTTGAATATGCTATCTAGGCTGGTCATAACTTTCCTTCCAAGGAGTAAGCATCTGTTAATTTCATAGCTGCAATCACCATCTGCAGTGATTTTGGAGCCCAGAAAAATAAAGTCTGATACTGTTTCCACTGTTTC